>NC_086322.1:307434797-307644797 GCF_036172605.1 Pelobates fuscus
AGTTTATCTCCAATGAGCTAACCAAACCAGGAAGTAACAGGACTGGTTGTGTGATTGACAGCCTTATAGAAGTGCCAATATTTTATTGAAATCTGCATTGTCAATAAAAAATAAATAAATACTAGCATACACTCGACACACATAGAGTACTCCAGGAAGCTAAAGTGTTTTAAGCTAGGGGGGTTTGGAGGAACCTATGCTTAAGGTGCTGTTGATAAGTTTTGTGCGGTACAGCATTGTAAGATGTAAAATCAAAGTGAGGGGTGCACTGCTGTACCCTAAGCTGTAATAATGTCCAGGATTATAGATGGCAATATAAAGACAATAAATATGTTTAACCCCTTAAGGACACATGACATGTGTGACATGTCATGATTCCCTTTTATTCCAGAAGTTTGGTCCTTAAGGGGTTAAGTTGGCGTCTGTAAAGCAGAATTAAAATAAAGGACAATTCATTACTAGTATCAATGTTTTACTTTCTCCAGCTTTGGACATACAATCCTGCTTTGGATAAATCCCACTATAAAATAAAATACTACAATTAAGTTACTGGATTTTAAAGTAGGCGAGATTTAATTACTATGTTCCAAGAATCTTGAAAACTCTGCTGTAGGAGATAGCATTGCGTAATATTGTCTCTCACTGGTTCACTGTCGGTAATATTTACTTTATTAGAACTTTATGTACCTGCGGAATGCAATATAAACTTTAATATACTTTATAGTGTTTACAAAGGTGTGGTTCATTTGCAATATCCTGGCATCACATTTTATATTTGCTCAAAAAAATAATTTCAGCAAACTGGAACTGTCACCACTTATATTTTGTCTCTCTAAATATATAGACTTAAAAAAAACTTTGTTTTTCAAAGAATGCAATAATTTAAGAATAAATGAATTAAAGCTTTTACGTCTGCGATTCTCGACATTTCTTGCAAATGCTGTATAAAGATACACTTTCGTCCGTCAAAATATATAACAAATTTATGGATAAATGTCTTATCTTGGGCAGTTTAACCATAGATGACTGTAGCAACAGATATCTCAGCTGACTCTGTGGCACTTCTAGTATTGCTGGTGTTTTGGACACGACTAGATTACATAGAAACGAATCAACTGGCATTAGGAGTCGTTTCTAAGTCAATTGTCAGCACACAACAACTGTGGAGGATCTGGGCATTTCGTAATGGGTTACTGACAAAACTTAAACTGTTGGTGTTGGTGTGCCACGGGGATCGGCTGGCGAACTATTGGTCTATAGCAGTGGTAGGCAACCTTCGGCAATTCCGATGTTGTGGACTACATCTCCCATAATGCTGTTACATCTGGTTTATAAGAAAATATAACAGTTTATATTTTAGATGTGGTAAAAGTCTTCAATGATTTATTGTTCATTATTTACATATACATCATTTTTTTATTTAGATTATGTTTTTGTGTTCTTTGCTGAGCTTAATTTGGGCTAATACAGCCCAAAACCGTGATACACAAAGTCTGTAATGACCGTGGTTTGCTGCTGAACAGAGTGGGAATCTGTGGACACACGCTTTATATGTTTTGAGGCCTAGCATGGCAGGCGACCTGGAGGCTGGGGGAAGCAGCCGATCTCCCACCACAGGGTCCGTTTCAAACAGCAAATCTCTTTGTGCCCCACAACTGTTGGGGGATATCCCGGTCACAAGTCGGGAAACCTACTTACCTGCAACATATGACCCTCATGTAGAGCCGAAGCCCACATGGCGTTCCTAAGATGGCCGCCATGCCACAACCTCCACAGTCTGAGGGTTCAGATCTCCTGTGCTGGAGGAAGCTCTTTGAGGCTCACTTCGACCACATCTGCTGGGCGTTCTGGAGGCACATATACCACAGGCCTCCCTCCCATACCTCACCTATTGAACCGGAAAATACGGTTGAAGCAGCGGTTCACCAATCCTGCTCCAGGCTGACGCCTAAATATATTGAAGAACAGAAGGCGGAGGCGACAACCCTTATATTTTCACAGAAATTCTGCTAAACAGCCCTGATACCACTCTCCTGCAAGGCGCTACGGAGGGAGCCAAGTCTGCAAACGCAATTGGATCAATCGGAGGGTTCCCACTCAGCAAGGCCAGTGGCGTGCAAACGAACAAGCCTGGAAATCTGCTCCTGAGGCTGGACACAGCCGGTCCTATGGAGGCACAAAATAGGAAAGCACCATCGCTTGGAGCTGTAGGGATGCTCCCTCGAGATTAAATGAACTCTTGTGTTTCTGGGTTGCTGGCTCTCCACTCGTGGGCATCGACTGAACAAGCCTATGTCAATCCAACAGATTCTTCCCAGCTAGACATATTCTTTGGATTGTTTTCTGTTTTACATTTAGAAATGTGATAAGCTATGTTTATATAGATCAGAATATTATATCATACTTAAGCTCTGCATACCAAGCTACAGATCATGATCTGTCATCACTTGTTATTGTGTCATACTTGAGCATCTGCAGTGAGTAACCCTTCTCACAGGGACACCCAACTGAAGACCTGCCTCATCTAATGCAGTTTTCTATCCTGATGAATCTTTGTACTGGTGGTGGGGAGGTATATTGGTCCTGGCAAGGAACTGATCTCTCGACTCTACATGGGGCATAGGGTGACCTAATGTAGAAGCACCTTAACACACAGAGTGTGTATACCTAAGCTCCCACTCTGTACATTGTGCTCTAATTAGCCTCATGGCCTTCGCTTGCCATACCGTTTGGTTACCCCCAGTACTACTGTAGTCTTACTTTATGCTTTTTAATTCCAAGTTGCTACACCCCTATTTTTGTTTTATCTAAAGGCATGTTCCATAATCTTTATAACTATCGATCACCTGCATGTCTAACTAGCACTATATGCCTGTTTTGTGATGTGTCTGCTATTATTGTCATGGCATAGCAAGCTTTGTTGTTATCTCATGCACAGAAAAAATAAAGAAAATAACAAATGCTTAGCTGTTGCTGTTATTAATTTAATTAATTTATATGTCGTGATGTAATTATAATATGCTTATAGTTTTGCCTCTTGAAACCTTAGCTCCACTGCCGGCCGCCCTCTACTGGTAAGTGAAGGAATATCAGATTGTAGTTAAGGCCTTCGTATTGCGTGCTGTTATCTCTTTTCACGTATAGCATAAATTAACTGGTTTTCTGTAGTGTATTATTAGCATGCTTGACAAAATGAGAATTGTGCATTAATAAACAGCAAACAAAACCAGAGACCAAAAACCCGTGTTCATTTCCACTTCCCATCTTTCTTCATTTACTTTTAATATTTTCTGCAACTGTTCCATTTAATGTTTAATTCATGAAGTCAACGATCAACTTCACATGCGAGAGAGTTTAGCTGTGATGTTCAGGACACACAAACAAGGATATTTCATTAAAGGTGCAACCCTCACAATGAATATACCGGTATATATATTAACCCTTCTGCTACCCAAAAAAAAAAATCTCAAAGTAAAATGGAGCATTTATTTAAACATTTGCTGCATGTGGAGTAAAAAAAATACATAAATAAGATCTTAGATTGCTCTTAAATGATTTAAAAAAAATAAAAATAAATGATATATATATATATATGTGTTTAAAGTCCACAGGCCTGTATTTGTGGGAGTAGTTAGCGTTCCTATAAAACCCTACACCTCCCCTTCATACCTTTGCCATGGTGATCTGTTCACCCCACCCACCTCACCACTCTTGTTACGTAAACAATTCTTCCAACGGGCCCTCTTTGTTACAGGCCTACCCGTACGTCGCTTCCGGCACACCCACACCGACTTGCTCTAATCTCAAGGTATTTTACGGTCTCTATATTACCGACCCCAAATATATATATTTTATGTTATTATTTGTTTTTGTACTGAAGATAAATTGTTAGAGATTATTGTGTGCACATCCATGTCTTAAGGTTGTATTCGTTCTGGATCAAAATAAATACTATCAGATTTATATCACGCAGCAATTGGTATATAAAATACAATATAAATACTATGATTGTGGATACATGCAGACGCTAGTTTTTTTGAGAATTCAGATTCCCAATATCTCAGTAATCTCAATATTGCCATAATAGCAAGGTATCGGTACAATATCTGTGACAATGTATAACATTATCTAACACAGAATGACTGTCCTTCCTACGGATTGCACTATGGTGAGCATCCTGTCTTAGTAACAGCTTGCTGGGGTATATCATCCTGGTCTGTCTAAACACTACTTAAGTTAGCTGGGCAGCAGAATGAAGTATTTGGCCACCTAGTATTTCAGAAGCTACTCGTAACTAATTGAGTCCAGACTTTCCAATGCAGCTCAATGAGAAGTCTTTGAAAGGCAGGTGCTCTGGACATTGGCTGCCTCTTGAGTTTATCTCCACTGAGCTGAACAAACAAGGAAGGAACTGTAGCGGTACTTACCCTTTCCAGGGGCCGGCCGGGGTCCTGCTGCTTCACGAGCCGCGCGCTGCTCATCCGATGGCTGTAACAGAAAGGCGGGCAGTGACCGCGAGAAGCGGTCACGTGTCCCGCCTGAATCTAAGAGCGCGCCGCGGGTCTCGGGCACGATCTTAAAGGAACAGTGGGAGCCTAAATTGGAAAAGGTCTCCCATTGGCCCCTGTCATGCCACATTCCCCATACACTCACCTTTTGGGGGCGTGGATATGACAGGGGCCAATCACATTAATTTAGAAGGTACTTATACTCACCTTTTTCCCTTAGTCCTTGCCCTATCGTGGTTTCTGTTCCCTTTAGCGCTTGTTGTGTTCATTTGTGTTCCTTCGTACTTGACCGTGGCTTTGTTTCTGACTACGTTATCTCTTTATCCTTATCTGTTCTGTTTGCCGGCTTGCTGTTTACTGTGTACCAGCCCCCGGCTAGTCCTAGTTTACGCTGTCTCTTTGTGCCCTTGACCTCGGATCGCTCCTGACTCTGTACTCCTCTCATATACGTCGAGTCCGGCCATTCTAAGGTCCGGTAGATGTATCTCCCCTCTGTGTTGTCTTCTGTTGAATTGAATCCTGGGTGTTGGGGTATATTTTCATTACATTCCGATATGGCCATGGACCCCGCAGATTTAGCTCAGCAGATGGCTTCTCATGAGGCTAGATTTGTAGAGCAGGATCACCATATGGATCAGATAGCCCAGGCTCTACAGACGCTCTTATGTAGAACTATTCCAGCAACCACACCTAACCCTCCTACACCTCTTCTTCCTGAAGTATTTACTTTGCCTAATACTTCGGCCCATTTAACACCTCCTCCTAGGTATGGAGGGGACTCTAAGACATGCAGAGGTTTCATTAATCAAATAGAATTCCACTTTGAGATGTATCCACGTTCCTTTCCCACAGATAGGTCTAAAGTGGGGTTCCTTATGCACCAACTTACCGATAAAGCACTTGAGTGGGCAAATGGAGGCTAATGGACCTATGGTGCATGATTTCAATAGTTTCCTTACGGCTTTTCGTAGAACTTGTGACACAACTCAAAGGTCAAAAAATGCCGCCAGAGCATTAATGAGAATTAAGCAGGGTTCTAGGTCTGTGGCTGACTATGCCATTCAGTTTCGTACCCTTGCTTCACAGGTAGATTGGACCAACAATGGGTTAACTACTGCATTCATGGAAGGTTTATCTGACACTATATTGGATGAGGTAGCAGCTAGGGAGCTTCCTATTGCATTAGAGGACCTTATTGACTACCTCATTGATATAGATAATAGGATTCGTGACAGGATATATATTAAAAACAGGAATAGACGTTTGGTTACACCTATTAACCCCAGAGTTGATAAACTCTAAAGAGTGTTAAAGTATCTGAGGAGGAACCCATGCAATTAGGGGTTGCCAAACTCTCTGATACTGACAAATTACATAGGAGAAGGGATGGACTCTGCCTATACTGTGGTAGGAGAGACCATATGGTAAAAGAATGTCCCTTGCTTCCGGAAAACTCTCGCACCTAAGACCTTATAGGGGATTGGCCTTGGGTGTGATATCTAAGTCTCCTAAATTGCCTCCTAACCGTTTGCTTCTCCCAGTTTCTTTGCATATGGGAGAGAGTTGCATAGCTGAGCACATACAAGCCCTGGTTGACTCCGGGGCAGCTGAAAATTTCATAGACTCTGGTTTTGTTAAGAAAAACAACATTCCCATCAGAGAGAAGGAGATATCCTTGGCCATTGAGGCCATGGATGGTAGACCATTAAGTTCTCCAGTTGAAACTCATGAAACTGTACCGTTACACATATACAGGGGTTTTACACTGTGAAACCATTCGGTCCCAGGTCATCACCTCTCCCTCTTCACACCTCGTGTTAGGGTACCCATGGTTACGTGCTTACAATCCCATTTTCGACTGGGAGTCAGGGCAAATAAAATCATGGAGCGAAGCCTGCGAGTCTTGTACTATTGAAGTCACCCCTTTGAATTCTATTAATGTTCCTACCACTCCTCCTTTGTCTACTGTTATACCCCGTCAGTACTTATTTCTCAAGACTGTCTTCGATAAAAGGGAGGTTGACAAATTACCGCCTCACAGACCCTACGATTGTGGTATCGATTTATTGCCTGGCACTATACCTCCAAAGGGCAGTGTGTACCCTTTATCTGTTCAAGAAAACCGTGTAATGGAGGAGTATATTAAGGCATCACTAGAAAAGGGGTTTATTAGGAGATCCTCTTCTCCGGCTGGAGCGGGGTTCTTCTTTGTATCGAAGAAAGAAGGTGATTACAGAGGTCTAAATAAAATCACCATCAAAAATGCATACCCTATACCTTTAATCACGGAATTGTTTGACAGGCTCAAACATGCTACTGTATTCACTAAATTGGATCTTAGAGGTGCATACAATTTAATACGTATTAAGAAAGACCACGAATGGAAGACGGCATTCAACACTAGATCTGGCCATTACGAGTATACTGTTATGCCATTTGGTCTCTACAATGCCCCAGCAGTATTTCAAGAATTTATTAATGACGTCTTAAGAGACTTTATTCACACATTTGTAATTGTGTACTTGGATGACATATTAATATATTCTACAGATTTACACACTCATCACAGACATGTTACAACAGTTCTGAAGACCCTTCTTGCTAATGGTCTTTATTGTAAACTGGAAAAATGTCTATTCGACCAATCCGATGTCCAGTTTTTGGGGTATTTGATTTCCGCTAAAGGTTTTTGTATGGATCCCCAGAAGCTTTCTGCTGTCATAGAGTGGCCTCTACCACAAGGTTTGAAAGCCATTCAGCGTTTTCTTGGTTTCTCCAACTATTATAGACGCTTTATTAAAGGTTTTTCCTCTATTGTAGCGCCTATCACCCGTATGACAAAAAAGTGTGGTAATACTCGTGTCTGGTCTCCCGAGGCACTTCAGGCTTTTGAATTTCTTAAGACTACGTCCGCCTCTGCACCTATTTTACAGCATCCTGTCCCCTCATTGCCCTATATTCTTGAAGTTGATGCTTCCGATATCGGGGTAGGTGCTGTCTTATCCCAAAGAGAGGCGCCTGAAAAGCCATTGCATCCTTGTGGCTTCTTTTCCAAACAAATATCCAAAGCAGAAAGGAATTATGATGTGGGTAATCCCGAACTCCTGGCTATTATTTTAGCACTCAAAGAATGGAGACATTTGTTAGAAGGAACTAAGGATCCCATCCTCATATTTACGGATCACAAGAACCTATCCTACCTTAGTGAGGCTAAAAGACTGTCTTCTAGGCAGGCTAGGTGGTTACTGTTTTTGTCTCATTTCAATTATATTATCACCTATAGGTCAGGTGATCGCAACACTAAAGCAGACGCTCTGTCCAGATAGTTCGAAACTGCTGACAAACAGGAGATTGATGTTACTCCTGTCATTCCCCCAGACAGGATAATAGCTACTACTATTTTGTCTATTTCCTCGTCCCTCTTGCAGGCCATACAAGCAAAACAAAGCATGGCACCTAGCGAGAAGCCTACTGATAAACTATTCGTTGATGTTCCCTAGAGACGGGATATTCTGTCATTGTATCATGACACTAAGACTGCTGGACATCCTGGTATTTCCAAAACGGTGTGGGCTATTTTTGGTGGGATTCCTTACGCAAGGATGTCACCGAATTTATAGGTGCTTGTACTACTTGTGCCTGTATGAAATTTTCTCGTAGAGTTCCTTGTGGGCTGTTGCATCCGTTACCCGTTCCCGAGAGACCTTGGTCTAACCTGTCCATGGATTTTATTGTTGAATTACCCCCTTCGAATGGTAACACAGTTATCCTAATGATAGTAAATCGGTTTTCCATGATGGCTCACTTTGTGTCTCTTCGCAAGCTGCCCACGTCTAGGGAACTGGCACTTATCTTCGCTAGAGAGGTGTTTTGGTTGCATGGCATTCCCGTATCTATTGTGTCCGATAGTGGTAGCCAATTTATTTCCAGGTTCTGGAAAGCCTTTTGTTCGGAAATGGGTATTACTCTCTCATTTTCTTCCGCATCCCACCCCCAGTCTAATGGAGCTGCTGAACGTGCCAATCAATCTCTGGAGCAGTACCTTCGTTGTTTTGTATCCCACCATCAGAACAATTGGTCTGACCTTCTTCCTTGGGCTGAGTTTGCTCGGAATAACGCTACTCATGATTCTTCCGGCAAAAGTCCTTTTTACGTTGTCTATGGCCAGCATCCCGTTGTTCTTCCGGCTGCATCCTCCTCACAGGGCATGCCAGTTCTGGATGAGCATTTGGCTGGTTTGCGTGATACTTGGGAGCAGGTTCAGCGTTTTTTGGTGGATTCTGCTGCTCGCCAGAAGGTTCAGGCTGACAAGCGTCGCAGGGCAGCTCCTTCTTATGTCGTGGGGGTCAGGTTTTTACTTTCCACGCGAAATATTCACCTCCGGGTGCCTTCTATGAAGTTGGCTCCCCGCTTTATTGGTCTTTATCGTATTTTGCATAAGGTTAATCCTGTTTCGTATGCCTTGGGTCTTCCTAAGAACCTGCGTATTCCTAATGTCTTTCACACCTCATTGTTGAAGCCTTACGTACGCAACCGCTATACCCGGCATACTCCTCCTCCCCCTCCTGTCTCTGTGGAGGGTCATGAGGAGTTTGAAGTTGCTGCTGTTCTTGACTCTCATTTCCTTAGGCGTCGACTTCCGGATAGGGGTCAGTTGGATTTCCGCTGACGCTGTTCACGCTCCTCGCTTTGTATGTTCTTTCCATTCTCGTTTTTCCTGCCAGGCCTGGTCCTGTATAATCAGGGGTGTATAATCAGGGGCCGGCCGGGGTCCACTGTTCGAGCCGCGCGCGGTCCTGATGCTTCACGAGCCGCGCGCGGCTCATCCTACGGCTGTAACAGAAAGGCGAGCAGTGACCGCGAGAAGCGGGTCTCGGGCACGCTCTTAAAGGAACAGTGGGAGCCTAAATTGGAAAAGGTCTCCCATTGGCCCCTGTCATGCCACATTCCCCATACACTCACCTTTTGTGGGCGTGGATATGACAGGGGCCAATCAAATGAATTGCTACGGTATATATACTCACCTTTTTCCCTTAGTACCTTGCCCTATCATGGTTTCTGTTTCAGTTCCCTTTAGCGCTTGTTGTGTTCAGTTGTGTTCCTTCGTACTTGACCTTGGCTTTGTTTCTGACTACATTATCTCTTTATCCTTATCTGTTCTGTTTGCCGGCTTGCTGTTTACTGTGTACCAGACCCCGGCTAGTCCTAGTTTACACTGTCTCTTTGTGCCCTTGACTCTCGTGGATAATGAAGTGAATGGGCAGACTCTCCTGGATAATTGAGTGATTGGGCAGACTCCTCTGGATAATGAAGTGATTGGGCAAACTCTCATGTGTAACAAAGTGAATGGGCAGACTCTCGTGGATAACGAAGTATATGGGCAGACTCTACTGGATAACGTAGTGAATGGGCAGACTCTCCTGGAAAACAAAGTGAATGGGTAGACTGTCCTGGATAACGAAGTGATAGGGCAAACTCTTGTGGGTAACAACATGAATGGGAAGACTCTTGTGGGTAAAAAGTCAATGAGCAGACTCTCGTGGATAATGAAGTGAATGGGCAGACTCTACTGGATAACGAAGTGATAGGGCAAACTCTTGTGGGTAACAAAGTCAATGGGCAGACTCTCATGTGTAACAAAGTCAATGGGTAGACTCTCGTGGGTAACAAAGTCAATGGGTAGACTCTCATGGATAATGAAGTAAATGGGCAGACTCTCCTGGATAACGAAGTGATAGGGCAAACTCTTGTGGGTAACAACGTGAATGGGAAGACTCTCGTGGGTACAGAGCTGATTCTCCAGGTAAACAGTAAATTGACAGATAGCCTGGGTATGGAGTGAATTTTTATATCTGGTTATAGATGTTTGCATATCTGATTCTCAATGTAAATGGGCAGACACTCGATCAGGGTGTATAATCAGGGTGAATTAACAGATCAAAATCTCTCCCAAAAAATATATTCAGACTGTAATACCCTCTTGTATAGAGGTGACTAAATTAAGTAGACATAACATGTTGACCAAAAATAAAAGCACTCTTTATTTATATTTTCTAGATAATTGTTATATTTTTGTAGCATAAAAGATGAGGCTACATTATGCTAAAATTGCTACGTCTACCCCAGTCAGTGGATTATTTTTCCCTATTTATACACGACCACATTATGAATTTCAAGTCCCCCGGACACAGATTAACAATTATAGGTTAGATGGAGGGTCAATGAATGTTAGCTTCTGGCCTTTTCAAACTCAACTGTAAAATGCCTTAAATAACCAAATCGTCATTCAATCTGCCATTGGTACATTTACTAGATATAACACACGTCCCAACAGAAGCAGTCACTTCTTGTTTATAGTATAGTATCGCTGGGAGCTGACTGCGAGCCAAATGCCAGAACAGAAGGAAACATATAAACTCTGAAATGATGACATTAATAAGCAAATTACAATAGGACCAACAAATGTCATTTGTGTTAAATCAATAATGCTCTGTTTGTTTGTTTGTTTTTTGTGTTTTTTTTTTTTTATTCTCATCTTTCTTCTGAAAAAATAAATAAAATAAAAATTATCTTTCCAAACAGTTGGCAAAGTCTATTCTTGTTCTTTTTCCCGGACATAATTAAAAACATGTTGTGGCGTCTACTTAAGACATTAACTTTCCCAAGGCTGTCCTGTCCACTGCACTTATACAAAGACACTTGTATTGGCGTTGTGCCCTTAATTAATCATCTGAGATTTAATAGCCGCGTGGAAAAAAATGTCTTTGTTTTTATAAATGATTCATCACAGACCGATTTCGACAAACTGCAATCAGGTCTGTGAGTAACATCTCAGATCATGTTGAACACAGCGATAAGATAACACTTGTTTATTAGAAAAACGGCATTATTCAAAAATATTTCACTGCACAGATTGCAGAAAAAATTCTAAAAAAAGATGCCATCACAGAGCCACTTTATAAATAAACAATTCTTTTTATATAGTATAGGGGCCTGAGGAGCTCTGCATGGTCTATGTCTACAGCAGAGCCAGGATGATAGGATAAAGAGGTGTGATAGTTTGTAGCTTAGTATAAAAGTGCGGACAATAATAAGCTCAGTAGACTTGGAGATTCATTTTGTGCTGAACTGCAGTTTTTAGTCGAATTTGGGCCGATCAGGTGATTAGTTGAACTCCCGAACCCCGAGCTAAGAAGTACCAAATCATGGACCATGTAACGCCAAAAAAAAAGGATGATTGATGGTTATGGGACAGTTAGGGGACAGTCACTAGAGGCTGATTTTATTAACAGATCACGTGAGAAGTTGACCAATAGAGAAGGAACAGCAAAACAAACCAATTATTTATTACATATTTAATATATATATATATATTACTGCTCTTGTTGTCCCCTTCTCACTTGATCTGTGAATAAAATCAACCTTCAGTGACTGTCCCCTAACTGTCCCCGACCCATCAATCATCGTTTTTACCATCAATCATTGCTTTATCATGGTATTATTTGGAATAGGAAGAAAATAACCTCAAAGAGCGTCAAAGTAACGTGTTTCTGGTCAAATAAAATGAATAGTATTGGTAATACCTCTTCAAATGTAACTACAGAATATTCCAATATAGAGTTCCAATGAGAGTGCTTCTTGCTTAACCTATACATTTTTCAAATAATTGACCTAGAGTTCCAACATTTTGTTAAATTCAATCATGGTGCCCATTGTCCATCCCTCTTCACAGATAACATTTAAAGCTGAATTTACTCACCTTAATTCCAGCACCTAGACTTCTCAGCTGCAGCCACTCTGCCGTTGAAGACACCGGCATAACGTTTTCGGCAGCTTTATTCAATCCAATGCTTCTCATAGAGATTCATTGGTGGATGAGATAGGCAAACTATTTGCATCATTTGATTGCAGGGCCGAGTTTGACTTGTTATGGAGGACAAAGCTCCTCTAGTGGCTTTCAATGTGACATCCACTAGGGAGTTTAACCCTTCACTATAAATATTGTTGTTTATGCAAAATGGCAATGTTTTACATTGGAGGGTTAAACATACAGGGCCACTGCACCCATGCCACTTCATTGGGATGAAGTGGTCTGGGTGACCTCAGTGTACCTCTAGGATAAGTCCCTAAACATCTGAATGGCATCTCAATTCGACCCCACCATAAGCCCTAAAACCCTTGCTATTTAAATGATGACTCTCTACAAACCCTCCCTTCATACTAGTCTATTGTCTTACTCCCCGATGTCCATGTATGTCACCCCATGACCTTCCATTGATTTGTCTTTTTTTTCCTAGGAAGGATGCTTGCTTGTTTGGATGAGAGATGCTCTGCGTTTTGGAATAATATGAATTATATGGGACAGATGATGCACATGGGACTGGTGATCTACTTTCTATCTGATTCTGCTGATCTCCTGACATTGCTCTAATCTCATTTTAGGGCTGCTATGGAACCTATCCAGCACGGACTCTTTTCATGCTATGATGTTAGATGCGTATCACATTCCGACTAATTTATTTTACGTTTGATACACACATCCCTTTATTTCTGAGGTTATAGTATAGGTTAGTTCTGTTGGTTTTTATTACTTAGTTCAAATTCAGGGCCTGGCGCTTCCTATAGGCAAATTAGGCAGCCGCTTAGGGCGCTGCTTAAGGGGGGCGCTGGCTCTGGCTTTATGATAGTTTGTGCAGTGGCCGCCCCTCTATCAAGTTAGATTAATTTGAGCATGCCAGCCATGAGCGGCCATGTTACCAGGCAGGGGCGGACTGACCGGTCGGGCACTTCGGACATGGTCCAAGGGCCCGGCCGGGAGGGGGGCCCGCCCGCCCCTTTAAATGCTGCAGCCGCCTGAGCGCTCTCTTAAGAGCCTCAGGCGGCTGCAGCTTCTCACCTCACCTCCCCTGTAGCGTGGCCGAGCTGCTCTCCGGTCCGCGGTGCCGGCCGGAGTGATAGGAAGGTGCACACTCAGTGTGCACCTTCCTATCACTCCGGCCGGGCACCGCAGACCGGAGAGCAGCTCGGCCACGCTACAGGGGAGGGGGTGGGTAAGAACAGAGAGGGGGGGGATGAACAGAGAGGGAGGGGGGAATGAACAGAGGGGGGGAATGAACAGAGAGGGGGGATGAACAGAGGGGGGGAATGAACAGAGAGGGTGGGGGGGGAATGAACAGAGAGGGGGGGAATGAACAGAAAGGGGAGGGGGAATAAACGGGGGGGAATGAACAGAGAGGGGGGTAAGAAGAAAGAGGGAGGGGTAAGAAGAAAGAGGGGGGTAAGAAGAAAGAGGGAGGGGGTAAGAAGAGAAAGGGAGGGGGGTAAGAAGAGAAAGGGAGGGGGAGAAGAGAAAGGGAGGGGGGTAAGAAGAGAAAGGGAGGGGGGTAAGAAGAGAAAGGGAGGGGGGTAAGAAGAGAAAGGGAGGGGTAAGAAGAGAAAGGGGGGGTAAGAAGAGGGGGGAGGGGGGTAAGAAGAGGGGGGAGGGGAGTAAGAAGAGGGAGGAGCAAGAAGAGGTGGGAGTAAGAAGAGGGGGAGGGGGGTAAGAAGAGGGGGAGTAAGAAGGGGTAAGAAGAGGGGAAGGGGGAGTAAGAAGAGGGCGAAGGGGGTGTAAAAAGAGGAAGGGGGAGTAAGAAGAGGGAGGAGGGGGGTAAGAAGAGGGGGGAGGGGGTAAGAAGAGGGGGGAGGGGAGTAAGAAGAGGGAGGAGTAAGAAGAGGTGGGAGTAAGAAGAGGGGGAGGGGGGAGTAAGAAGAGGGGGAGAGTAAGAAGGGGGGTAAGAAGAGAGTGAGGGGGGAGTAAGAAGGGGGGTAAGAAGAGGGGTAGGGGGGGAGTAAATGGAGGGCAATTGTCCCCTCCCCTGTCCGCAGGCACCGTTCGGGCAGCCGGCAGGGGAGGGAGGAAGAGAGGACCCGGGAGCTCAGCCTGCAGCTCCTCTGGGTCCTTCTTGCGCGAGCACAGATCGTTGCCGCGGTTACCACGGCAACATTATGGCTCTTGCGAGAGTAAACTCTAGCCCTGGAGCTACGGGCTAGAGTTCACTCTCAACACTGTGACCACCAGGGATTCCTGGTGGTCGCAGTGGTGAGAGTGAACTCTAGCCCCATAAACACACTGCCCCCACACACCATACACATCCACACACTGCCCCCCATACACCCACACACACCATACACATTTACACACATTGCCTCACACACACACACATACACTGCCCACCCATACACACACAGCCCCCCATACTAACATTGCCACACACATACACAGCCCCCTCATACACACATTGCCCCACACACCCTACACATTCACACACTACACCCCCTCACACACACTGAACCTTTCACACACACACTGCACCCCTTACACATTGCACCACTCCTCCTATACCCTACTACAGCCTCATATCCCAGCAGACCCCAGGTAAGTTGTCAAACTGTTCTTAAACGGTTTAACTACTTACTCTGAAAGGGGGGTCCGGCCCTGCTGGCACCATAATGACTACACAGAGCAGTAGTGGTTATTGTGCATGGATTATTTCTTTAAATAATCTACAAGTGCCCCAGTAGCCAGCAAGCCCACAGGCCGGCCAGCCAGCCAGCCAGCCCACAGGCCAGCCAGCCAGCCCACAGGCCGGCCAGCCAGCCCACAGGCCACCAGTTAGGCTTACAGCCAGCAAGCCCACAGCCTGCCAACCGCAGCCAGCAAGCCACAGCCAGCAAGCCAACAGCCTGCCAGCCACAGCCAGCAAGCCAACAGCCTGCCAGCCGCAGCCAGCAAGCCCACAGCCTGCCGGCAGTAGCCAGCAAGCCCACAGCCTGCCAGCAAGCCCACAGCCTGCCAGCCGCAGCCAGTAAGCCCACAGCCTTCCAGCAAGCCCACAAACTGCCAGCCAGCAACAGTAATTAAGGTAAGAGGAGCTAACTTGGCCTAGGTATCAGCGAGCTATGTTGTGTTGCTATATTGTGAATAGGAACCAGAGTGTTGGAGAGACCCCCCTCCAGGCCCCATTAGACTCCATTGTAGTCTCTAATGGGACCTGGAGGAAATTCTTTCTAACACACTCTCTAAAGGACACTGAGATAGCCTCTGCTAGAATGCTCCCCCCCTCCATGGCCCATTAGCCCTCAATTGTAGTCTCTACTGGGGCCTCGAAGGGATTATTGCACTTTTGTTCCTTGTGTCTAAAGATTGTGTAGGGTGTGGCTGGAGGCGGTGCATGGAGGCGGGACAAGGGTGGCGCTTGCTGCGGAGTATGGGTGGGGCCTGTAAGGGGGCCCTTGATTTATTTTGCCCGGGGGCCCTGAGGGTTCTCAGTCCGCCCCTGTTACCAGATGCTTGGAATTACTCACATTGTTGCTCACTAGTGCCCGGTAGAATACCTGTCCGGTGGCATACACATCAGCCAGGACCCCCCTCCCAGACATCCATTGCGGGTCGGTGGTGGCCACAGCGCAAGGGCGCTTCAATTTCTTGCTCCCACCCCTTCCCCTGTATGTGGGGAGAAGTGGGCGGGAGCATAACAGGAAATATGCTAAAGAAGGACGTGATAGGCTGCCATGCACATGCAACACACAGCAATGAAGGCAAGATGTGTGTCAGAGAATGTGTGTTAGTCTGATTCAGTCAGTATGTTTATGGATGTCGGTCCGTATGGGTCAGTGTGTGTCTGTATGGGTCATTGTGTGATGTTTGTGTATGTCAGTCCGTATGGGTCAGTGTGTGATGTTTGTGTATGTCAGTCCGTATGGGTCAGTGTGTGTCTGTATGGGTCATTGTGTGTCTGTATGGGTCAGTGTGTGTCTGTATGGGTCAGTGTGTGATGTTTGTGTATGTCAGTCCGTATGGGTCAGTGTGTGATGTTTGTGTATGTCAGTCCGTATGGGTCAGTGTGTGTCTGTATGGGTCATTGTGTGTCTGTATGGGTCAGTGTGTGTCTGTATGGGTCAGTGTGTGTCTGTATGGGTCAGTGTGTGTCTGTATGGGTCATTGTGTGTCTGTATGGGTCAGTGTGTGTCTGTATGGGTCAGTGTGTGATGTTTGTGTATGTCAGTCCGTATGGGCCAGTGTGTGTCTGTATGGGTCATTGTGTGTGTGTGTGTCTGTATGGGTCATTGTGTGTCTGTATGGGTCAGTGTGTGTGTGTGTGTGTCTGTATGGGTCATTGTGGCTGTATGGGAATATTGAAATCTGCTGGTACAAAGAAATATTTATCACAAAATAATTTTAATACGGAAATTAATTTACAAATTTTAGTATTAAGATGTTTATGTATTCGGTGTGTCCTTGATTAACTTGCCCATTTTGCTCTAAACCACCATCCCATTGCCTAATCTGGGCCTAATTCTATTTTGGAACCATAACTCATATATTCATTTTGCACCAAACCCTCACTATTTAATCGCATTTGACCTTTGTTTTACCCTGTGTGCCAGATGGCTGTGTTGTGGTACCAAGAAAGCTAACATATGGAATGTCCACACGCGTGTCAGGCAAATTTCTAACAAATATGCCGTGTGAATGGTGACAATTCCCAAATAGAACCTAAGGATTTTCACCCTCTGCGTGGCAGTTGGGGGGATGGTAAAAAAATCTATAACAATGCTGTGGTTTAGTCTCTGAGTTAAATGTTCTAGGGGAAAGAGATAGACTACGTGGACCATTTAGTTTATCGCCTGTCATCTAGTCTATGTTTCTATGAAATCAGATCAATATTAATTACATAGCTTGCCGGTTTAGGATACGGGCGCATTAGATACAATGTTTAACTTAGAGTATGTTATCCACAGTCAAATTATACTGACAAAACAGACACTATAAATATTCACAAATATATCTAGACTGATAGAAAGATAGACAGACAGACAGACAGACAGACAGATAGATAGATAGATAGATAGCTAGATACTGTATAGATAGATAGATAGATAGATAGATAGATAGATAGATATATAGATAGATAGATAGATAGATAGATTGATACATGATAGATTGATAGATTGATACATGATAGATAGATAGATAGATAGAAAATAGATAGATAATGTATAGATAGATAGACAGACAGACAGACACATAGATAGATAGATAGATAGATAGATAGATAGATAGATAAAGGAAAGATAGATAGATAGATAGATATATAGATACTGGATAGATAGATAGATAGAGAGATAAGGTATAGATAGATATAGATTGATAGAGAGATAGATAGATAGAGAGATAGATAGATAGACATATAGATAGATAGATACTGTATAGATAGATAGATAGATAGATAGATAAAGGAAAGATAGATACATAGATAGATAGATAGATAGATAGATAGATAGATAGATAGATAAAGGATAGATAGATAGACAGATAGATAGATAGATAGATAGATAGATAGATAGATAGATAGATAGATAGATAGATAGATAGATACTGTATAGACAGATAGATAGATAGATAGATAGATAGATAGATAGATAGATAGATAGATAGATAGATAGATAGATAGATAGATAGATAGATACTGTATAGACAGATAGATAGATAGATAGATAGATAGATACTGTATAGATAGATAGATAGATAAAGGATAGATAGATAGATAGATAGATAGATAGGATAAAGCAGCAAAACGATATGCTGAATCTTTAATAAAGCAATTCATCTGAATTGAATTACAATTGAAGAGATTGTTGGGAACTTTAGAAAATGTTCTGTAAATGTGTACAGGATGAAAGGCATGTGAATACCATTGATAAAGCCAGTGGCGGCTCTAGACTTTGTGAGGCCTTAGGCGAAACTCAAACATGAGGCCCCCACTAACATCTAAAGTTAAAAATAGGGTTTGCATTGTGTGTATAAGGTGCTGTTGCAGAGGGTGGTAGGGTGGCTGTGGCAAAGGGTGGTAGCGTGGCTGTGGCAGAAGGGTGGCTGTGGCAGAAGGGTGGCTGTGGCAGAGGGTGGCTGGGGCAGAGGGTTGCTGGGGCAGAGGGTGGCTGGGGCAGAGGGTTGCTGGGGCAGAGGGTGGCTGGGGCAGAGGGTGGCTGGGGCAGAGGGTGGCTGGGGCAGAGGGTTGCTGGGGCAGAGGGTTGCTGGGGCAGAGGGTTGCTGGGGCAGAGGGTGGCTGGGGCAGAGGGTGGCTGGGGCAGAGGGTTGCTGGGGCAGAGGGTTGCTGGGGCAGAGGGTGGCTGGGGCAGAGGGTGGCTGGGGAAGAGGGTGGTAGGAGGACAGTGACAGGGTAGTGGGGTGGTAGGAGGGCAGAGGGTGGTAGGGTGGCTGGGGCAAAGGGTGGTAGGGTTTCTGGGGCAGAGGGTGGTAGGGTGGCTGGGGCGGTAGGGTGGCTGGGGCGAGGGTGGTAGCGTGGCTGGGGCAGAGGGTGGTAGCGTGGCTGGGGCAGAGGGTGGTAGCGTGGCTGGGGCAGAGGGTGGTAGGGGGACAGTGACAGGGTAGTGGGGTGGTAGGAGGGCAGAGGGTGGTAGGGTTTCTGGGGCAGAGGGTGGTAGGGTAGCTGGGGCAGTAGGGTGGCTGGGGCAGTAGGGTGGCTGGGGCAGGAGGGTGGTAGGGTGGCTGGGGCAGGAGGGTGGTAGGGTGGCTGGGGCAGAGGCTGGTAGGGTTTCTGGGGCAGAGGGTGGTAGGAGGACAGTGAGAGGGTAGTGGGGTGGTAGGAGGGCAGAGGGTGGTAGGGGCAGAGGGTGGTAGGGTTGCTGGGGCAGAGGGTGGTAGGGTTGCTGGGGCAGAGGGTGGTAGCGTGGCTGGGGCAGAGGGTGGTAGCGTGGCTGGGGCAGAGGGTGGTAGGGGGACAGTGACAGGGTAGTGGGGTGGTAGGGTTTCTGGGGCAGAGGGTGGTAGGGTTTCTGGGGCAGAGGGTGGTAGGGTTTCTGGGGCAGAGGGTGGTAGGGTGGCTGGGGCAGAGGGTGGTAGGGTGGCTGGGGCAGAGGGTGGTAGGGTGGCTGGGGCAGAGGGTGGTAGGGGGACAGTGACAGGGTAGTGGGGTGGTAGGAGGGCAGAGGGTGGTAGGGTTTCTGGGGCAGAGGGTGGTAGGGTTTCTGGGGCGGTAGGGTGGCTGGGGCAGAGGGTGGTAGCGTGGCTGGGGCAGAGGGTGGTAGGGGGACAGTAACAGGGTAGTGGGGTGGTAGGAGGGCAGAGGGTGGTAGGGTTTCTGGGGCAGAGGGTGGTAGGGTGGCTGGGGTAGTAGGGTGGCTGGGGCAGGAGGGTGGTAGGGTGGCTGGGGCAGAGGGTGGCTGGGGCAGAGGCGGGGTGGCTGTGGCAGAGGTGGTGGGGTGGGTGGGGCAGAGGGTGGTGGGGTTGCTGTGGGTGGTGGGGTGGCTGGGGCAGAGGGTGGTGGGGTGGCTGTGGGTGGTGGGGTGGCTGGGGCAGAGGGTGGTGGGGTGGCTGGGGCAGAGGGTGGTGGGGTGGCTGGGGCAGAGGGTGGTGGGGTGGCTGTGGCTGGTGGGGTGGCTGGGGCAGATGGTGGTGGGGTGGCTGGGGCAGATGGTGGTGGGGTGGCTGTGGGTGGTGGGGTGGCTGGGGCAGAGGGTGGTGGGGTGGCTGTGGGTGGTGGGGTGGCTGGGGCAGAGGGTGGTGGGGTGGCTGTGGGTGGTGGGGTGGCTGGGGCAGAGGGTGGTGGGGTGGCTGTGGGTGGTGGGGTGGCTGGGGCAGAGGTGGGGTGGCTGTGGGTGGCTGGGGCACAGGTGGTGGGGTGGGTGGTGGGGTGGCTGGGGCAGAGGGTGGCTGTGGGTGGTGGGGTGGCTGGGGCACAGGTGGTGGGGTGGCTGGGGCAGAGGATGGTGGGGTGGCTGGGGCAGAGGATGGTGGGGTGGCTGGGGCAGAGGGTACCTTATGTTTCCCTGGTGGTCCAGTGGGCGGCCAGGCTGTTTCCCTGGTGGTCCGGTGGGCTCCCTTTACAGTCTGCAGCTCCGCCAGGTGCAGAGCTGCAGACCACGTGGTGAGTTTAGTCTCGCGATCTCAGTCAGTCAGAGCGTTGCCGTGGTAACCCGCGGCAACGCTCTGATTGGCTGAGATCGCAAGACCCACTCAGTCTGCAGCTCTGCACTCGGCGGAGCTGCAGACAGGCTGGCTCTCTCCCAGGCAGGCATAGGAGGGGCCTCGCACCCGGCGGCATTAAGGGCAAGCCGCCGGGCCCCCTCCTGTGTCGGGTCCTCGGTCTCTGACCGAGGACCCGACCTGTCACATTGCCCTAAGGTGATTTAGGCGGCCGCGAGGCCCCCATCAGCGCGAGGCCTTAGGCGGCCGCCTAAATCGCCTAATTAGAGAGCCGCCTCTGGATAAAGCATTATCCTTTAGAAATATTAGATGTTTTACTTTCTTTTATGGAAATGTATCGTTAAAGAAAATGTAGAATTTGTGCTACTTTATTTTCTAGTAAAAACTGATTGCATTCCGGGTATAATTGAGATAGATTCTCTTCTAAAGCAATGTGGCATCGTTAGAACTCCGAAGACACAGCTGGGTATTAGATATTTCGAGAGACGATATGAATAGCCTTCTTTCAAATGATATAATTTGTTGGTGCTGATTTGTAATTTTAAATAAAGCAATCAACATATCAGAATGCAAATCGTACACATATGCCGAAAGGCCTGATATTTCTCGATAAAAAAAAATATGATTAAACATTAGAAAGTTAAAACTTACAGGCATGGGATTGGAAATATAAATAAAATCAAAATGTTAATGTTGATAAGCCTTTTAAATGATGTTTATTTAAAAGATAAAAAACTTACCGTAACATTTAAAGAGGCAGACAAAGATCACCCGTTTAATATCTGAACCTGTGCCATTTATTAAGAGGATAATATTACATGAACCAATATTAAAAGATATGATCGGCCTATCCTAGCCACAGAAAAACAGGATTCACCTTCCAGAAGTCACTAAATTCTCCACAATATTTAAATTCCACAAAATAACTCTCTGTATCTATTTCTCGTGAAACTCCACCTGGTAAACCTGTTACTGTTTATCTGCGTATTGTTAGATCTCCCGGGATTTACTTGATCACAATTCAATTCTCAATATATTCTACTTTGAAAAACACTTCATTATTTATTTATTTTTGTTGTTGTTGAATTGCCACACGCCTGAATAATTAAGCTGAATATCAATTATCTGTTTCACCATGTTTAAGGGCTAACCATATTATTTAGATCAGGGGTAGGCAACGTTCGGTCCTCTAGATGTCGTGGACTACACCTCCCTTGATCTAGAAGTACGAGGATCAAGTCCAAGATAATAAATACATTATTAGTGTTTTATAACAAAAAAATAGAGAAAAGTAAAATGTACTCAATGTTCAGAGAATTCATTCTACGTTAATTCCAGAAGTAAATTGAATTTTATAAGAAATCTTAAGATTATGGATGCTCTTTGAAGAATGGAAAAAAATGTTAGTGGTTGTTTTTAATAATTAAAAAAAAAAGAGAAATGATTCCTCATCTCAGAATCTTTATAGAAAGTGCTGCAATATGAGAATAAAAATCTATGGCTGAAGGCTAAATGGAAAATATTTGAAGTTTCACAATAACAAAATCTCCCAAATATATAAGCAAATGTTTTACGTGTTTTTTTTTTTGAATGGAGAAATAAGTCTACAGAACCTGAAAACATTGATTGATCCACCGTGAAGAATTGTCTAGACGTGTCTGACATCCTGCTTAGGTAACATTTGAACGTCATAATTCACTTTGTTTCTCTTTGGCACAAACGTGACCAAAATAGTTTTGAGAGATACACCTGAAAATAAATGGTCGGCAAGTGAATTTTCTTTTTTTTTCTTTTCTACTGAGATATCATATAAAACTCTTAGTCATTAGACAGCAAAAACATTACTCCTGGTGAACTGTGGTTGACCCTTACATTGAGAACAATGTGCTGTTCGTTTTCTTCAAATCCAGTGTCAGAACAAGGTAATCCTTTAAATGGGAATGATAAATGATGCCCAGCTGTAATATTTTCTAAGCCAAAGGGGATTTTGTATTTTCTCGTTTACTCACAGGTTTGTAGGCTGTAGGACACGTCAAGAGAAGTCACAGACCACATTCAGGATCATTATCTCTCGAACCAATATTAATATGTGTATACGGCATGGTTTCATTCCAACAACAACCTGAAAAAGGAGATGGACAACTGATTTGTTTTGTTAAACGTTGCAAGAAAAAACGATTTCGGAAAGGTAGATCATCAAGGGGCAAAGATTGATGTAACATAAGGAAGATTGAAACTTCTTCGACTCAGACTGACGTATGAAGGCAAAAGCATTGAGAACGAATAGAGCTGCTGATGTGGGTGCCACCAGTCAGTTTTGGTCAGGATACGTTTATATCGACTGGGGAGATAATGTTATTGGATGCGGCCATCAATTCTCTTATTCTGCATGCTGCAGCCTCCAAAGCTGTGAATAAATGAGAAAAAGTGTGAAATGCCAACTATTGTCAGGTCTTGGAATTAAGACAATTTTGGGGTACAGACAGGGTCGGCCAAACACATTGTGCTGCCTGGATCCAAGGATGAAATGCTGCCCCCCTCCCCGCACCAAAACCACGCCACCATCTATTATGTAATGCAGTGTGCGTAATGAATGCAATGTCGGTTTGTGTTTGTATTGTATGCATTGTGTGTATAGTGAATGCAGTGTACGTGTGTCATGGATGTAGTGTGTATTGTATGCATTGTGGGTGCAGGCTGTGGGGTGCAGACTGTGGGGGATCATGGTGTGAGAGTGCAGGCTGTGGGGGGGTGCGTGGTGTAAAGAACATGGTGTGGGGGGCGGCTCTGAGGGACATGGTGTGGGGTAGGGTGTTGGGGTGCAGGGTGAGGTGCAGACCATGTGGTTTGAGTTCTCGTAAGCTCTGGTCAGAGCATTGCTCTGGGAGCTCGCAAGGCCTCCATCACATAGTATGCCGCTCTGCACCCAGCGGAGCTGCAGACAGGAGGCTCTCAGTCACGGCAGACTGAGCAGAGGGGCCGGACCTGGCGGGCCCCCTCCTGGTGTCGGTCCCTTGGTCATAGACCGAGGACCAGACAGGTCAGTCTGCCTCAAGAGATCCGCCTTTGCTGCATATATATAGAGAGCAGCAGAGGCGGCTCAGGCTCCTAACGGCTGGAGTGGCAAAATGCCTCCCCTGTTAAAGTGCCGCCTGGAGCCAATGGATGGGCCAGCCCTGGGTACAGACGTCAGATATCACCAGATTTTATTATGAATGGGTGCATTCACATTATGCCAGTACTGATACAGATTAGTAAGAAATACTTCCATTGGAATGTTTTACATTAAAGGGGCACGCTACTCCTGAAATATAAAAAAAAACATTATTTAGTAGATGTACCCCAATTAAAACATACATGCATTTAATTCTGCATTTTTTTTCATTCGGTTTATATCTAAAAACAGTTTGTAAAAGCTACAGATCTCCTGTCTGCAGCCTTTGCAATCCCTCCCCTTCTAACCCCGCCCAGACTTTCTGTGACTGTCCAATCACAGACTCCCCAATGCAGCTCAATGAGAAGTCTTTACAAGGCAGGTGCTCTGGGCAATTGCTGCTTATTTTATCTCCATTGAGCTAAACAAACCAGGAAGTAACAGGACTGGGTGTCTGCACTTTTTGAAGAATGAAAAAAAGTGTTTGTGTGTTTCTTTAATCTTATAAAATGAGAAATTCCAGAGAAGCTTTGCTACGTCTTGGTTTAAGGAATACATGTAACATGTAGGAATAGCCAAAAGCCGGCTTAGAGTAATTAGTAGCAGATTTCTACCACTTGTCTAATTTTTGCACAACCCGTTAGCTACGGTCTATGTTTTTGTAAAATCTCACTGAAGTGGCCGGGTGCGCTGGCCCTGTAATTGTAACCCTGCAATGTTTTTCAAACACTTCTATTCCAGGATTAACCCCTTAAGACCGGAGGGCGTACTATTACGTCCTTTTAAAAGCGGCTCTAAACGCCGCCGGACGTAATAGTACGCCCTCCGGTTTTTAGTAACTTACCCGGTCGCTGGCGGTCCCACGCCAGCGATCGCGGTTCGGGGGACTCCCAGGGAGCCCCCCGCGGCACGTCCGCCCTCCAGGAGCCCTCCCGGCCATGTGAGAATGAGGTCCTTGCGAGGACCTCACAATCACATGGCCGGTATAGCTGCCTGCTGCATTGCCAGCAGGGGGACCAACTGTAATGACAGTTGGTCCCCCTGCTGGCTGAAAATAAAATAAAATTAAGTTAAAAGTGTAAAAAAAAAAAAATATATATATACTTAGATCATATATATATGTTATATATATGATCTAAGTGTATATATATACACACATACACATACACCGTCTAGGTGTATTTTAATATTAATATATATATATTAATATCAAATTACACGTAGACTGATACTGATTAAATATATATATAATTATTGTTATATATATATATATTTATAAATAATATAAAAAAAAAATAATACGTAAAAAAATTAAATAAAAAAATAATTAAAAATAAAATATTAAAAAATATATAGATGTGTTTTATTTCGTTCTAACTGTATTCTGATATTAATATATATATATATTTATATCAAAATACACTTATAACGAAATAATATATATATCTATATACATAAATATATACGTATATATCACTATATATATACCTATATATAAATAAAAATATTAAAAAAAATATATATATATATATATATATATAAACGTATATATACACATATGTATATATATACACATATATTAATTCTACACATATATTTATGTAATAATTTTACATAATTAGGTATCCTAATTAATTACAATTAGCGGGACCTGCCTGACAACCCATGCCGAAAGTATAGGGAATTTAATTTGCTAGCACTATATTTAACCCTATAACTTTCCAAGACACCATAAAACCTGTACATGGGGGGTACTGTTTTACTCGGGAGACTTCGCTGAACACAAATATTAGTGTTTCAAAACAGTAAAATGTATTACAACCATGATATCGCCAGTAAAAGTGACGTTTTTTGCATTTTTCACGCACAAACAGCACTTACAGGGACAATATTATTGCTGCAATACTTTTTACTGTTTTGAAACACAAATATTTGTGTTCAGCGAAGTCTCCTGAGTACAACAGTACCCCTCATGTACAGGTTTTATGGTGTTTTCAAAAATTACAGCGTCAAATATAAGGCTTGTGTTTCATTTTTTTCACATTAAAATTCGCCAGATTGCTTACGTTGCCTTTATGACCCTATGGTAGCCCAAGAATGAAAATTACCCCTATGATGGCATACCATTTGCAATAGTAGACAACCAAAGGTATTGCAAATGGGGTATGTCCAGTCTTTTTTAGTAGCCACTTAGTCACAAACACTGGCCAAAATTGGCGTTTTTTGCATTTTTCACACACAAACAAATACAAACGCTAACTTTGGCCAGTGTTTGTGACCAAATGGCTACTAAAAAAGACTGGACATCGCTTATTTGCAATACCTTGGGTCGTCTACTATTGCAAATGGTATGCCATTATGGGTGTAAATTTATTTCTTGGGCTACTATACAGTCTCAAAGGCAACGTAACCAATCTGGCGAATTTCAATTTCAAATGTAACACGCTATATTTGACCCTGTAACTTCCCAAAACACCATAAAACCTGTACATAGGGGGTACTGTTTTACACGTGAGACTTTGCTGAATACAAATATGTGTATTTTATTGCAGTAAAAGCAAACAGTATTATGACATTGACAGTTAAAATGTCATGAAGAACGAAAAAAATCAAAAAAAATCTTATTTTCTCCCATTTTTTTCATATTAAATTATGTTTCATATCTAAATATTTGATATTAAATGAAAGCCCTGTTTCCCCTGAATAAAATTATATATAATAAGGGGGGGTGCATTTAATATGAAAGAGGTGAATTACGGTTGGACAGACATATAGCGCAAATGCCAGGTTTTGTTTACGTTTTGTTTCGTTCACAACTTGTACATTTGGCTGCGGTGTTAAGGGGTTAAACACACCTTTAGTGTCTGTCTTCCAGAAACCACTAGAAACACTTCCTGTGCAACAACTGCGTGAAACTCAATCATGTGACATTCACCGTCCTCATCATTGGTTGAAATGCTTTGCTGTGAGTAGCTATGGATTGGACGATCTGCAAGGAAACGACACCTTCACAATGACGTCACCTGGGGCTGCGTAGAACCTTCTTTTACTCATTTTTATGGCTCAAGGGGTGGACTAAATCTACTTGGAGTATTATAACATTAGTAACAGAGGTTTATTGCCTATAGAAACATAGCAACATCGAATGTGACGGCAGATAAGAACCATTCGGCCCATCTAGTCTGCCCTATAATGGTTTAGTGTTTCTTACGAAGGTTTGCAACTTTGTGTCCTTAAAAGTAAACCTGTTATTACTGCGTTTTAATTAACAAAATCATGATTTTTCAAAAATAAATCAACAATAGGTTACTTGTGATTTTAAACCCTTTTATTACCATTAAATTATGTTTCCTTTCCCACAGCTGAGATTTGCTACCAGGACGTACATTTTCCTGAAAGTTGAAGAGTACTAGTATTTATTAAACTGCAAATCATTAAATTCGGGCACATGATATTTTTGAAGTTGACTGTGTAATTAAAACTGTAAAACAAAATAAAATCTGATTTAAACCGTAAACATTTCTTTTAATTCAGATTTATTGTAATTATACATTTTTTTTGCTGCGTTTCCTTCTTACAATCTGACGAGAGAAAATCAGAAATATAATTAATTGAAAACAGCTAGGGGCCTGTGCAACCATTGCTTTCTTAATTCCGTCCTGCAGAATACTCACGTCATGTTGAATTTACAGAAAGCTCTTTATACTTTCTTACAAAAAGGTGGGGGCAGGATGTACATTTTGAAGTGATATGGTGTATTTGGCAATTCTGTCTCAAACCTCTAAAACCATATTATAATGTCGCTGTAAATATGAATATGTGGGAAAAAAATAAGAAAAGAAGACACGCAGATACATAAACTACAATATAATCCATCATTTAATTCATAATAGAATTAGGAATATTGCTTTTATTTATTGATACGCTGTAGCAGATCATATCTGGAAGACTGCTTTTTGTACAGCGCTATGATAAGTGTTAGCGCTTTAAAAGTAGTTCAGTAATAAAATGATAATAGTTTGTTACATTGTTAATTACTAAGGGATCTGTTCTAGCAGGGCAAATTGGGCAAAGATGAACTTCAATTTGAAAAATTAGAAATGATTCAGTTATTGAATAAAAGGGGACATCACTGCCCCCATCTCGACATATTTGTGCAATATCTGACAATATCTAAATTCTCTATTCTTCAACATTATTCTTCTTCCCAACAAAACCAGAGACATAGTGAAATATTTCACATGGGCAAAGGGACATAGAGGGATTTGGGCCCAAAATAGGGACTGTCCCTCCTAAATAGGGCGACTTGGATTAGAACCAATAAACTTCCCTGCAGAAATAGACTGATACATCCTGAGCAACTCTGCTGCAATGCAGTGACATGTATCTACTACTCTCTTAGCTGTTACACTTCCGTTCTTAAATTACAATTAAAAGAGCAGCTGTAACGGTAGATTCCGATTTTTCTTTTTTTTAACTCGAGTGGTAAACATCTTGAATTAGCATATTCCAGACCTATTTTCGTCTCATTTGCATATATTTAAAAGCATTGTTGGCACTGTGTGTGCAGAGGGACTCGGCAGATAACGAGAATATGGTTTATAAATTGTAACTGATGAATAAAGAAAGATAAATCAAGCTCCCCTATAGATTTATTTGAAGCCCAGCACTCTGTTAGCACACAGTGCTAATCAAACTGGAAGCTTTATCCCAACAGACCTTCATCAGGGCTAATTATTTCAAAGAACCATCAGACGCCCAAAAGCATTTCACGTGTTCGAATGAAATACTCTGAGCGAAACAGTATCCTTGTTTTTTCCTTAACCCTTTGGGCACCAAAGGTGGCGGTGTCAGTAATGTATTCTCTCTTTTCTCATCCCCTGGTGTTTAAAGGGTTAAAAGGATGGATTTTACAGCTCAGAGATAAGGAAGTTAGGATATTAGGAGTTGTAGTCTGCAGCAGCCAATGTTTCTTAGCCTGATGCTGAGAATTGCAGTCATTCAGCTGGATGTTGGAACCTGAAACAGCAGGATACTGGGAATTGCATTTCACAGGACCTGCGCTCATTCAGATGAATGCTGAGAATTGTATTCTAAACTATCAATGGTCCAGCAGTTGCTCTGGGAATTATAGTGTTAAGGATGCTTTATACTCCAGTTGCATCCTGGGAATTGAAGTTCAGAGTTCTACAGATGCATGCTGGGAATTGAAGTTCAGAGTTCTACAGATGCATGCTGGTAGAACGAGTATTTGTCCTTACTGCTGCATTGAGGCCTCTGGCACTTAACATCAGTCTCAGTTTTTTTGTCCCTCCCGGACAGCACCAGTGTTTTAGTCAATCAGGTGATCAGGACAGCTGGGCAGCTCGCGACAGCTCTGATCACCTCAGATTTTAAAATGGCAACGTTGATGGAGGACTCCATTTCTGTGTCTGCCACAGATATGTTGGATGTCTCTCCTAGAGACAGCCGCATCAACGTTAGTAGGCTCCATAAGAGAGCCTTCCTTGCCAGGGACCTATCCTCTTCATCTTCTGAGTAGGATATAGTCCCAGTTAGTAAAATAAAAAAGAAGGCTTGCCTTTTCTCTTCAAGTTCTGAGGATGAACTTGATTTTGGTCCCTCTTCCCCTCATTCTCGTTTGAGTGGTCAACATTTTAAAGGGACGGTACCTCCAAAAGCGAAACTTGTGTTTCCCTCGTTTGAGGTTTCAAAGCAGTTTTCACACAAAAGGGACAAGACTCGTTTGAGTGCTGTCAGTCCCTCACCGTCCACCTCAAGAGCGTTTGCTCATTCATCCTCCCTAAGCCGGTCCTGTTCCAGACAGGGATCACCGGAGATTGATTGGGAGTCCGAGGAGGTGGTTCGCTCTGCAGCTTCCACTGAACGAGGGAAGTTGAGCAACATTCAGTTGGATAGAGTGAGCCTTTTATGTAAAGTGCTCAATTCAAAATTATTCCATTTAAGAGTTGCCACCATCGAACAAGAGTCAGAAGTCAGGGATTTCGCCAAACTAGCTTTCAGATCAGATTTCAGCTAGTTAAAGAAGAGGATCTCCACCTTAGAAATCATATTGGTATCCCTGACATTCAGGCACTAAATTGATTGGCTATTGACTTGTTACGTCGGCCGTTTATTTTCAACTTGCGCTCTCTTTATAACTATATTTGAGTCCATTCCTATTTTCCCATTTAAGAGTAGCAGCAGACAGTAATATTAACATGTCCCTGTTCACGTTCAGGGAACAATGTAAAATTGATCTTGCCTTAAAAAACGACCATAATGATTGTGTCATGGTAAAAGACACACATTGGAGAAAACAGGTATTTCAACTAGAGAAACTGATCATTAAGGAAATCAAATTAAAATTGGAAATAGCCTCTCTGGAACAATACTGGGATAAACGAATTATTCTGAGAGGTTTGCGTTTAATGTTAAAATCAGCAACAGATAAAGAGGATGAAGAATTTAATATTGTTTGGGACAGAATTCTGGACCATTGCTCTTTTGAGCTTATGAGCCATATCATTTGTAAACGGAAACGTATGCTGGCAGCTCTAGATGAGGAGATAAATAATATAAAGGAAATTCTTTCTCCTCACCTGGCACTGCCAGAATGCATACAACTCATGGAAAAAATAAAGGGAAAGTTAAGCTCTACATTTGAAGAAACAGTGTCCCTGAAAAAACGTAAATTTGAGAGGGACCAAGAAGATTTTAGAGACAATAAGGTCAGAAACTATAAGAGAGTCCACAAGGAGAGACCCTACAAATCTACACCTAGAGGCAAAAAGTATATTGCACCTAAGAATCCGAGAGACTATAAAAGCACATATGCTCCGGTTAGAGGGACAGGTCACAACTACATTGAAAGGGGAGACCTCAAGCAGAAACAATATACACCCAAGAGGGATGTAAACAGTGAGTGGACTACAGTCACCCACAACAAAAGAAGGGATCCCCAGAGACTACATGGCAACCAATATAATACAACACCAAGGGCTGCATACTACAAACAGAACTGGCGTTCATACAACCGGTTTGAGGCAATCCATACAGAGGAGACTGACCACAGAGCTGGAAAAGAAAATGAAAAAGAAGCTCAACAATCTTCGAATGATTTTTTAGGACCACGAAGTCAATACTTCAGTCGATATCAACCGGAGCCCCCAGAACCCAGCACCAGAAAGAGACCTCTTCTAGAGGATGCAGGGGGGGGGAAGAGATACTGTAGGAGACAAAAGAATGAGAAAGTAGAGCAAATAGGAATTTTCAATTTATCTGAGGTCAATCTAACCAAAAACCAGATTAAGGTGCTAAACAAGGGACTAAAGTATGCTCCTACAGTGAGATCAGATCCCTTCACAGCATTTTTAGATGTACAAAAATACATAAGAAAACTGACACTAAAAAATTTTTTTCTGAACAACCCGGTCCCTGTGGCTCCACAAAAACCAGAGGGCAGCACTTTTCACCACACAACCTTAAGGAATAATTCTACTTTTTGTCCGACAAATCAAATTAGCGGCCTCATGTCAGCTTTCAATCTGGCAGTAACCACAGATATAGAAAGGTTACCTAAGAGAATAGCCAAACACAAACAAAATCTGAGTGTATGGGAACGCACGGCACTTAAAGAGCTTAGCGACAACACTGAAATCACAATTAAACCGGCAGACAAGGGAGGGGGTATAGTAGTCTTAAACACCAAAGACTATGACATTGAGTGTAGGAGAATTCTCAATGATCCCCTAACGTATAAATCAATCAAGGGAGACCCCACACTGGATACCAAACTACGTTTGTTCAATATACTGGAGAGGGGGACATTTTTAAATATATTAACCAAGAAAGAACTGGAGTTTGTTATGGTTACACAAATCCGAAAAAAACAGTATTCTATCAGTTACCAAAGATACACACAAGCCTCTCAAATCCTCCAGGTAGACCCATTATCTCTGGGATAGGATCTCTTACCTGCAATTTATCCCAGTACATAGATGCAATATTGCAACCACTAGTTAAAAAAGCTAGATCCTATCTAAAAGATAGTGGAGACCTCCTAAGACATATAGAAGGTCTAAAATGGGATCAGGATTATTTTATGGTAACTTGCGACGTTACATCGTTATATACAGTTATTAAACACAACTTGGGGTTAGAGGCAATAAGAAAAACGCTATATGAAGAACCTACGATGTTAATGGAACAAGCAGAATTTTTAGTTGAATGCATTGATTTTATATTGAACAACAATTTCTTTTGGTATGGCAGTGACATATACCTACAAACTAACGGTACCGCTATGGGGACCGGGTTCGCCCCTAGCTATGCGAACATTTTTATGGCTCACTGGGAAAATATGTTTGTCTGGCAAGGACACCAGTGGGGGGCGAACCTGGTCTTCTATAGACGGTACATCGACGATTGTTTCTTTGTGTGGAAAGGGAAGGAGGTGGATCTCATTGATTTTTTAACGTACATCAATACCAACACATACAACTTATCGTTCACACATAAATATAGCACCACAGAGATAGACTTCTTGGATCTGCTTCTCTATATTGATGCGCAGAACACACTAAAGTCTAAAACTTTTTTTAAGAGTGTGGACGTAAACAGTTACATCTGGACCTCAAGCTGTCATTATCCATCGTGGCTGTCGAGTGTCCCATTTGGACAATTTTTAAGGGTCAAAAAAAACTGTACAGATCCCGAGATATATGAAGTACAATCACAAAAAGTCAAACAACAGTTTATGGAGAAGGACTACAACGAAGAAACATTGGAATTAGCTCTCCAGAAAGTTAAAACCATAGAACGTACTACCCTTATACAATTGAAACAGGAGAAAGCCAAAGGGGACAAGGATACGGAAAACATGTGCCCTGTAGTGTTTAATTATAGTGCCCAAGCTCACTATTTGAAAAAAAGTATATTAAAACACTGGCACCTACTTCAGCAGGATCCGGCTCTAGCCACGCTTCTACCTACACTACCGAGGGTAATATTCAGGGGGGCTCCCACACTGCAGGATAGACTAGTACATAGCTATAGTAAACCCACAAGACCAAACCATTTTTTAAATGGGCAAAAGGGATTCTACAGATGTGGAAATTGCAATATATGCAAATTGAGCTCCAGAGGGAAAAAACAGACCACCTTTCAGTCTACGGCCACAAAAGAAGTATTCGATATTAAGAACTGCATCACTTGTAACACCAAACAAGTTATATACAGATTGGAGTGCCCTTGTGGCCTCCAGTACGTGGGCCAAACCAAAAGGACACTCAAGGTTAGACTCAGGGAACATGCCTATAACATCAAAAGGGGTTTCGAGAAACACTCCCTCTCCAATCACTTTAGAACACATCACAATGGTGATCCAACCCTCCTCGCATATTGTGGAATAGAAAAGGTGGAAATACCATGGAGGGGAGGAGAATTAAGTAAAATCTTAACGTACCGGGAAATGTTCTGGATCTATACCCTTAAGACTCTGATACCTTTTGGCCTCAATGCGGAGCTAGAATTAGCCAATATACTATAATATAAAATCAGAACCTCCTTCAGTTCATAATAGATGTAATTCTTGGCGAATTGCATTAACCCTTCAGCATTTAGAGAGTAATAGGGATCTATATCCCCTAGCAATTGAGAACCCCAGACAAATAGCGTTCGACCATTACACACACAAAAATAATAGTTTATCCATCTTTTAGATTAATATATGTCACTATCTAAGTTGTATTTTGGAAGTTTAGAATTGTTATGTTTTATAAATATGACTACTATGAGCGTTGGTAATATTTTTGTACCATACAGAGATTCCAAGTTCAAGACTTATGTCGATTTTGTATTACTGATATATTTTCCCTTTTTTATGTAGAGATCAGCATGCTTTGAGATATAGGCTGTTAGGAGGTCTCTGTCCTGATGGGAAGACCTCAAACATATCTATATACCGTATAGCTACTAATTTACCACTTCTATTTATTAGGAGGGAGCATGTCAGTCTTGAAATTTATATTAGATAGAATACAAAAGGACAACCTGATATAGGTCAAATTTCCTTAAATGGAATCTGTGTAAAAATTGAAAAAACTTTCATAGCGTAAAAAAAGTAAATATAAGTAGTGTTTAAAGTGAGATTAGAAATGCACTCACAAACAAACGATCATTCAGGCCTTTCACCCTCTCAGGGGTAGTGTGATGAGTAAAGATATCCTCCGACACGGTATATGTGAATGTAAAAAAAGCAATATAGTGAAGTATATCTAGAAATATATAAATTCACATTTATTCATTGCACTTACAAATTAGCAGCATAAAAAAGGCATCTCTCCATAAACATATGGAACTCCTGGTGATGATAGTCGAGTATCCACAATCCAGAGTCAGGGAGAAGATACAGCATTCAAATCAATAAAAGTAAATAAAAACAATATAAGTACATAAGAAGTTCTGTAATATCCAACGCGTTTCGTCCTATTGGGTGTCGGACTTCTCCCTGAAGAAGTCCGACACCCAATAGGACGAAACGCGTTGGATATTACAGAACTTCTTATGTACTTATATTGTTTTTATTTACTTTTATTGATTTGAATGCTGTATCTTCTCCCTGACTCTGGATTGTGGATACTCGACTATCATCACCAGGAGTTCCATATGTTTATGGAGAGATGCCTTTTTTATGCTGCTAATTTGTAAGTGCAATGAATAAATGTGAATTTATATATTTCTAGATATACTTCACTATATTGCTTTTTTTACATTCACATATACCGTGTCGGAGGATATCTTTACTCATCACACTACCCCTGAGAGGGTGAAAGGCCTGAATGATCGTTTGTTTGTGAGTGCATTTCTAATCTCACTTTAAACACTACTTATATTTACTTTTTTTACGCTATGAAAGTTTTTTCAATTTTTACACAGATTCCATTTAAGGAAATTTGACCTATATCAGGTTGTCCTTTTGTATTCTATCTAGTATACGTATTCTGGGTGGTTTCCACTTTTGTCTATTTGCTATATATTTCCACAGGTGGTTGTGAAGTTCACCTGGAGCTATCACAGTATACGTGTATTTTCTTAGTGTATATACTTTGTTTCTTTGCTTGAAATTTATATTATTTGAATTTTTGCTATGTGCTATTAATGATATAACACCTATAAGTGACTGTATGTGACCGTGGGGGGGATGTCGGCAGCAATTACAATCTTTGTGACTGCTTTACACTGCACCTTTAATTATGAAGCCAATGGTCCTAGCTATCATTAGAATCATTTCATGTTTTATGTTTTAAATCTATACAACATCCATCTTATACTACAGTATAGATGTATAATTTAATTTTTACCTGTCTCCATGAGCTTGTTACATTTTTATATATATATATATTTTTTTATATGTTTTAAAAAATAGGGTATACACCTTTAAGAGATCTAAATTATTTATACTACATCTAATCCATAACATAGTTTAGGTGCATGATTCTATTTGCACCTGTTTCCATGAGTTTGTTACATTTTTTATTCGTATGGTTTTTAAAAAGGGTATGTACCGTTAAGAAATTTGAATTATTTTTGCCCGGCAAGCTATAAAACTGCCGAACAGGATTTTGAGCACCTATCTTGAAAAAGCCCTCGGCAGAAGGGCGAAACGCGTTGATAGAGTGCTATTCTTTTTTCTACCCACATCTGTTTTAAGCAGGGGTGTATCCTGGTTTTGTGCTGCCCTAGGCAGGACAAAACTCAGGCGCCCCCCTCACCCCCACCCCCCCCCCCCCCCCGCCACCCCCACCCAACCCTTCCCCCGCCTTCTAAATACACACACACTAACAGACACACAGTCAGACACACTCACACACACTCTCACACTCACTAACAGACACACACACACTAACAGACACACTCACACACACTAACAGACACAGTCAGACACACTCACACACACTCACTAACAGACACACACTAACAGACACACTCACTCACATTAACTCTTTTTTTTTTTTTTAATTTACCCCCCCAGCCTCCTTACCTTTGGGAATGCTGGGGGGGTTCTCCCTCTCCCTGGGGTCTAGTGGGGCTGCCGGTCGGGCTGCTGGGCTGGTTGCTGGGCGGGCGGCTGGCGAGGGAGCACTTCCTCTGAGCTGTCTGCTCAGCTCCCTCGCGCGCCGCAGAGTGAGGCTGGGAGCCGGAATATGACGTCATATTCCATCTCCGCCTCCCAGCCTCCCTCTGCGGCGCGCGAGGGAGCTGAGCAGACAGCTCAGAGGAAGTGCTCCCTCGCCAGCCGCCCGCCCGCCCGCCCGCCCGCCCGCCCAGCCACCAGCCCAGGATGTCTGTTAGCCGCAAGGCTAACAAGGCATTTGCCCTGGGCGTTTGGGGGCGGCTTTTTTTGCCGCCCCCTGGAAAATGCCGCCCAAGGCAAATGCCTTGTTTGCCTCGCGGCAAATACGCCCCTGGTTTTAAGTAAGAGTGCTCAGCAGAAGTCGGACTTGCAGCTCTGCAGCTTTGCAGCCAGCTTTCTCCACACAAAGATCAGCAGACAGCCTTCCCGAGTGCACAGGAGGAGCTGTCACTGGAGGACACATAAGTGGCTGCCACAGACTCTGTTCTGCAACAATGTATACGATGAGTAAAAGATTTATTACAGTGTAAGAGTTTTAAGTTGGGGGGGGACTTTACTTGTTCCTGTCTTTTAGATAATAAATTGTGATGCAGAATTACGCTATGTATCTCTCTCTGTTTCTTTTTTAAAGGGATTTCTGCATTTCTCTGAGCTCCTACATTCACTACGTTATCTGGAATTCCTTTTTTTCAGGACTTTGTTACAGAACTGTATACACATTACTTTTTCCATATTTTTTGGATACTTTGTTATATGACTTTTCTATTTTGGCATATAACTGCACCTTTTTTAATTTTAAGGGGATTATTCACTAAGCGCTGAAACTTGTATGCATATTTGTTTTTTAGAATTGGGAAAATTCTTTTTCTGTTTTAGCAGCTATTATTGTTTGAGTACCTGAGGTACTACATTTATTATATTATCTTGATTGGCTATTGACTTGTTACGTCGGCCATTTATTTTCAACTTGCGCTCTCTTTATAACTATATTTCACCCAGCACTATTATCCATTACAGGATCAGACATTTCGCAATGTACAATTTAACATTTCGGATGCTGTTGGTCCCCTTCTGCTTATGTTAGATAAGGCAGAGAAGGAGGGATCCTCTCATTACCAGCTTTACTGGCTTCTACGATGGCTCTTCTACAAGCTTCCAGCAGAGCGGTGCTTATTATCGGCCAATCCTTCAACTATATTTCCAACATTCGCAGAACCCGCTGGCTGCATGCAGCAGGGATGTCTGATTTGGCACCTAAATCACATGAATTCCCTAATTTCAAAAACTCCTTTCTGTTTGGCCCTTCTTTTATACAAGAGGGGAATGGATCTTTCTCTGATTTAAAGAAGAGCTTTCCAAACTACAAGAAGCCCTTTCGGACCGAGGGTCGTTCCTATAGGGCTACAGGTTTGTCCCGGGAAGTTACTCCGCAAGCCCACTTTCGTCACCATGGGGGAAAGTCAAGACCCCCAGGCAGTAGCAGAGGAGCCCATGCCAGATGTGGCTCATCAGGACACCAAAGACCCATGAAATCAAGTCAATGGTTTACCTCACATACCTCAAAATTGGTCAGATCTAACCTCGGACAAATGGGTGCTTCAGATTTTCAAAAGGGGTTTACAACTCCCTCTCATTCAGTTTCCGTTCCAGAGTCAAGCTCTGAGCAGGGAGGTAAATCCAGTTCTAGATTCCTCTCTTTCCCAGGCATCAGCTCAGGAAAAACAGAATTGACAGATTTAGCAATTTCAGGTTGGATCAGTCCCTTGTTCCCTATTCCAAAATCAGACGGCACATGGAGACCAGTACTAAACATCAAAGCTTTGAATGCTTTCCTAAAGAGGAAAAGGTTCAGGATGGAAGGTGTAACGGACCTCCCAGGCCTAGTGCAGAAAAATGTCTTCTGCATCAAATTAGACCTCAAAGATGCTTTCCATTCAGTTCCTATCGCTATGAAACACAGGCGCTTTCTCAGATTCCGCTGGAAGGAACAGATATATCACGAGACTGTAATGGTGTTTGGCCTATCCAACGCACCTTACACATTTTCCAGGATAATGAAAGCTATTATATCCCATGTCAGGCAAAGAGGATTCTATGCCTTTATTACTTAGACAACATCTTTTTGTTGAATCCAGAGGTAGACGCTCTCGTTCAGCAGAGAGATTACCTAATTTCCTTATTACAGGATCTGAGGTTTATCTGCAAAAATCCATCCTAGTCCCTACTCAGAATATCTTATTTCTGGGTTTCATGCTGAACACCATGGGAATGACATTGGGTGTTCCCTGAGACAAATGGAAAAAAATCCTAGCTCAGATAACTTCAGCTCTTTTAAAACACAGATGGTCCCTAAGAGAGATAGCAAAGACTATTGGGAGGTTGATAGCATTAACGCCGGGTTACGATGCTTCCCCCTTGCTGTGCAGACAAAGTCAGCCATTTCTAGGAAACCAACTGGGACGAGGTGGCCAGTGCGGGTCAAGGGTGGTCCTTCCCATTAATGTCAGAAAAGAGCAAAAAAAAAGATACTGGAAGGTGCAAGTCCACTTCCTCACACCCTTCTGGAAGGGCCTTTCGAGTTAACCTTGACCAAAGATGCTTCTACCAAGGGATGGAGTGCTTTCTCTGCCCAAGGCACGATAAGAGGCGTTTGGTCAGTTCAAGTAAGGCTTCTTCACATAAATTTACTAGAGTTGAGAGCCATCAGATTAGCCCTCCAAGGCCTTGTTCCGTTGAAAACCCTGGGTGTGTCTGTAATGGTTCAATCGGACAACAGGACAGTGGTAGCTCATGTCAACCATAGAGGGGGCACAAGGTCCTAGAGGCTTTGGACCTGTGGCACTGGGCTCTGGTTCACAAATTTTGATTATTGGCAGTTCACGTACCAGGAGAGGCAAAACAAACTGGCAGATTCCCTGTCCCACCAGCGTTTGTCCCTGGCTACAGTCCAATTGAAGACTGATCCAACCTCTACTCAGGGCACCAAAGGTTCCATGAGACTGGACAGTGGATTGCTTCCTAGGGACCAGGGATCTCTTAACAAATCTCCCCCAACTAATGTGGATATCAGCTCTGGTAGGCTTTTAACGCATCCTCTTCTGTCTGACCGGGTTTTAGACATAGTTAATTCTTCATTACGGCGCAGGACCAGGATAAGATACAAACAGATGACCGAGGAATTTAAATATGGGAAGATTCCTTTAAATCCCTTTCCCATGAATCTGACACAATTTCCTTAGCCTTGAAATTCCTCACCCTCAAATATCATTCGAGGTTAGCTGTCAGTACAATCAAGACATATGGTTCTGCCTTAAATTTTCTAATCCCTAATCTGACCCAAGATGCCCTTTACCTCAGGTTGCTAAAAGAGCTATTGTTTTGCCATCCTTTTACACCGAGATACACTTCCCCTTGGGATGTGGACCTTTTATTAAACTACCTTAATTCTGTGGACAATGACCAGATTGACCTAAGATGGACGGCAATTAAATTGGCATCCCTTCTAGCTTTAACTCTGGCAGCTAGAGGCTCAGAATTAACCCAGTTAAATATTGTCAAACCATGGTTGTCTCGAACTCCAGGGGAATTTCTTGTCATCCTTAAAGGGAGACATAAGACTTCCCATATTTTCCTGGGTCCTTTAGAACTAGATTTGGTGCAGGATTTATGAGTTTGTTTTGTTAATGTGTTAAATTTATACTTGAATCTTTCTGCAAAATCTGATGAAATCATGGCTGCCGCGAGCTGCCCTGCTGTCCTGATTGGTTAAAACGCTGCTGCTTAAATGGGAGATGGCTGGCAGTGATGAGAGATGGTGTCTAACAGGGTTATTTAATTTTGCAAATTAAACCTGAATGGAAAAACTGATGCAAAAGTTTGTGGCCAGGGCTGACTTGGAGAATTTTTCATGGTCTGTAATTTTCGCCCCATTTTTCTTTTTGGATTTAATTCACTGAAATTCTGAATTTATTGAATAACCCAGTATGAGTGATGATGTGAGGGAGACGGCATCAACGGCCTCAGTTATTAAGGATGTAGGTTCGTAGATTAATGTCTGACAAAGAGTAGTCTGTAAAATCACAGCTTGTGGCAATTTATACACCATCAGGACCTCATAGAGGCCGACCTAGTCTCTCTTCTAACAGGATATAGGTATATAATCAAAATATGATAAATCCAACTGTGCAGCTTTAAAGATAGGGATCCGAGGCGCCACTATGCAAACCAAACCCCTCTGTCCCCAAATCCATTCATCCCCAAATTCCCCTGTCCCCAAACCCCCCTGTCCCCAAATCCATCTGTCCCCAAATCCCTCTGTCAATGCATGATAGGTATTGAAGTCCAAAGTCTCCATATTCCCTAGTTACGTGCTGAGAATCATAGTTTACTGCAACCTCCTGTCGCCCAGATGGAATGCTGGAGTTTGATTGCGAGCAGCTGTAATACTGGGAGTTGCCATCCAAGCATATCAAGTCTCCTAGCTGTATTCCAGAGATTCAGAGAACCTGCGGTGGCCGGCTGACCTTGCTAGGAGTTGTAGTGCTCATCTAAAGCCTCAGGTCTATTTCTAATCAGGTTATTTGACCAAAGACACACATGGAAGATTTCCTATAAGCGATTCCCCCTTCATCTCTGATTAATATTTCCTTAAGAGGTTCGGGCAGAGAGTGAGGTCCCTCTAAGAATTATTGTGATCAGATTCTTACAAATGGCAAAGAAGGATTTTATTCTAACGCTCGCCAGGAAGGTCGGAGCACTTCAGGTTTAAGAGAACTCGACGATGGATTAATGGCGAAGACAAATGATAACTTTTATTTGCCACGCTTTAGCTGTGGCAATCCACCATTAATAAAGAACACTTGACACGGAACTCTAAGTTATTCCACAAATGGATTTTTCTGCTGAGATCAACAGAGAATTGGGAAAGGACCGCTTCCTTTTTACAAAAAATGAGCACATTAAACCTTTTACACCTTGTGAGTTCAAGTTTCATAGTACTTGGCAAATGTATGAGACGGAAAACTACCAGGATCAAAAAGGGCACTCGGCAATCACAAGGAACGTGCCTGAATCTACATAGGTGTCTATGGAAATATATAAACACGGGGGCGGCACTCACCTGAACACACATACATTATAGGGGGCTGCACTCACCTGAACACACATACATTATAGGGGGCTGCACTCACCTGAACACACATACATTATAGGGGGCGGCACTCACCTGAACACACATACATTATAGGGGGCGGCGCTCACCTGAACACACATACATTATAGGGGGCGGCGCTCACCTGAACACACATACATTATAGGGGGGTGCACTCACCTGAACACACATACATTATAGGGGGCGGCACTCACCTGTACACACATACATTATAGGGGGCGGCACTCACCTGAACACACATACATTATAGGGGGCGGCACTCACCTGAACACACATACATTATAGGGGGCGGCACTAACCTGAACACACATACATTATAGGGGGCTGCACTAACCTGAACACACATACATTATAGGGGGCTGCACTCACCTGAACACACATACATTATAGGGGGCGGCACTCACCTGAACACACATACATTATAGGGGGCGGCACTAACCTGAACACACATACATTATAGGGGGCTGCACTCACCTGAACACACATACATTATAGGGGGCGGCACTCACCTGAACACACATACATTATAGGGGGCTGCACTCACCTGAACACACATACATTATAGGGGGGTGCACTCACCTGAACACACATACATTATAGGGGGCGGCACTCACCTGAACACACATACATTATAGGGGGCTGCACTCACCTGAACACACATACATTATAGGGGGCGGCACTCACCTGAACACACATACATTATAGGGGGCTGCACTCACCTGAACACACATACATTATAGGGGGCGGCACTAACCTGAACACACATACATTATAGGGGGCTGCACTCACCTGAACACACATACATTATAGGGGGCGGCACTCACCTGAACACACATACATTATAGGGGGCTGCACTCACCTGAACACACATACATTATAGGATACGGCACTCACCTGAACACACATACATTATAGGGGGCTGCACTCACCTGAACACACATACATTATAGGGGGCTGCACTCACCTGAACACACATACATTATAGGGGGCGACACTCACCTGAACACACATACATCATAGGGGGCTACACTCACCTGAACACACATACATTATAGGGGGCTGCACTCACCTGAACACACATACATTATAGAGGGCGGCACTAACCTGAACACACATACATTATAGGGGCTGCACTCACCTGAACACACATACATTATAGGGGCGGCACTCACCTGAACACACATACATTATAGGGGGCGGCACTCACCTGAACACACATACATTATAGGGGGCTGCACTCACCTGAACACACATACATTATAGGGGGCGGCACTCACCTGAACACACATACATTATAGGGGGCTACACTCACCTGAACACACATACATTATAGGGGACGGCACTCACCTGAACACACATACATTATAGGGGGCTGCACTCACCTGAACACACATACATTATAGGGGGCTGCACTCACCTGAACACACATACATTATAGGGGGCTGCACTCACCTGAACACACATACATTATAGGGGGCTACACTCACCTGAACACACATACATTATAGGGGACGGCACTCACCTGAACACACATACATTATAGGGGGCGGCACTCACCTGAACACACAAACATTATAGGGGGCGGCACTCACCTGAACACACATACATTATAGGGGGGTGCACTCACCTGAACACACATACATTATAGGGGGCTGCACTCACCTGAACACGCATACATTATAGGGGGCTGCACTCACCTGAACACACATACATTATAGGGGGCTGCACTCACCTGAACACACATACATTATAGGGGGCTGCACTCACCTGAACACGCATACATTATAGGGGGCTGCACTCACCTGAACACCCATACATTATAGGGGGCTGCACTCACCTGAACACACATACATTATAGGGGGCTGCACTCACCTGAACACACATACATTATAGGGAGCTACACTCACCTGAACACACATACATTATAGGGGGCTGCACTCACCTGAACACACATACATTATAGGGGGCTGCACTCACCTGAACACGCATACATTATAGGGGGCTGCACTCACCTGAACACACATACATTATAGGGGGCTGCACTCACCTGAACACACATACATTATAGGGGGCTGCACTCACCTGAACACACATACATTATAGGGGGCTGCACTCACCTGAACACGCATACATTATAGGGGGCTGCACTCACCTGAACACACATACATTATAGGGGGCTGCACTCACCTGAACACACATACATTATAGGGGGCTGCACTCACCTGAACACACATACATTATAGGGGGCTGCACTCACCTGAACACACATACATTATAGGGGGCTACACTCACCTGAACACACATACATTATAGGGGACGGCACTCACCTGAACACACATACATTATAGGGGGGTGCACTCACCTGAACACACATACATTACAGGGGGCTGCACTCACCTGAACACACATACATTACAGGGGGCTGCACTCACCTGAACACACATACATTATAGGGGGCGGCACTAACCTGAACACACATACATAATAGGGGGCTGCACTCACCTGAACACACATACATTATAGGGGCGGCACTCACCTGAACACACATACATTATAGGGGGCGGCACTCACCTGAACACACATACATTTTAGGGGGCTGCACTCACCTGAACACACATACATAATAGGGGGCGGCACTCACCTGAACACACATACATTATAGGGGACGGCACTCACCTGAACACACATACATTATAGGGGGCGGCACTCACCTGAACACACATACATTATAGGGGACGGCACTCACCTGAACGTGCATACATTATAGGGGGCTGCACTCACCTGAACACACATGAATTATAGGGGGCGGCACTCACCTGAACACACATACATTATAGGGGGCGGCACTCACCTGAACACACATACATTATAGGGGGGTGCACTCACCTGAACACACATACATTACAGGGGGCTGCACTCACCTGAACACACATACATTATAGGTGGCGGCACTCACCTGAACACACATACATTATAGGGTACGGCACTCACCTGAACACACATACATTATAGGGTACGGCACTCACCTGAACACACATACATTATAGGGGGCTGCACTCACCTGAACACACATACATTATAGGGGGCTGCACTCACCTGAACACACATACATTATAGGGGATGGCACTCACCTGAAAACGCATACATTATAGGGGACGGCACTCACCTGAACACACATACATTATAGGGGACGGCACTCACCTGAACATGCATACATTATAGGGGGCGGCACTCACCTGAACACACATACATTATAGGGGACGGCACTCACCTGAACACACATACATTATAGGGGGTGGCACTCACCTGAACACACATACATTATAGGGGACGGCACTCACCTGAACACACATACATTATAGGGGGCGGCACTCACCTGAACACACAAACATTATAGGGGGCGGCACTCACCTGAACACACATACATTATAGGGGGTGCACTCACCTGAACACACATACAGTACAGGGGGCTACACTCACCTGAACACACATACATTACAGGGGGCTGCACTCACCTGAACACACATACATTACAAGGGGCTGCACTCACCTGAACACACATACATTATAGGGTACGGCACTCACCTGAACACACATACATTATAGGGTACGGCACTCACCTGAACACACATACATTATAGGGGGCTGCACTCACCTGAACACACATACATTATAGGGGGCTGCACTCACCTGAACACACATACATTATAGGGGGCGACACTCACCTGAACACACATACATTATAGGGGGCTACACTCACCTGAACACACATACATTATAGGGGGCTGCACTCACCTGAACACACATACATTATAGAGGGCGGCACTAACCTGAACACACATACATTATAGGGGCTGCACTCACCTGAACACACATACATTATAGGGGCGGCACTCACCTGAACACACATACATTATAGGGGGCGGCACTCACCTGAACACACATACATTATAGGGGGCTGCACTCACCTGAACACACATACATTATAGGGGGCGGCACTCACCTGAACACACATACATTATAGGGGACGGCACTCACCTGAACACACATACATTATAGGGGGCGGCACTCACCTGAACACACATACATTATAGGGGACGGCACTCACCTGAACGTGCATACATTATAGGGGGCTGCACTCACCTGAACACACATGAATTATAGGGGGCGGCACTCACCTGAACACACATACATTATAGGGGGCGGCACTCACCTGAACACACATACATTATAGGGGGGTGCACTCACCTGAACACACATACATTACAGGGGGCTGCACTCACCTGAACACACATACATTATAGGTGGCGGCACTCACCTGAACACACATACATTATAGGGTACGGCACTCACCTGAACACACATACATTATAGGGTACGGCACTCACCTGAACACACATACATTATAGGGGGCTGCACTCACCTGAACACACATACATTATAGGGGGCTGCACTCACCTGAACACACATACATTATAGGGGATGGCACTCACCTGAAAACGCATACATTATAGGGGACGGCACTCACCTGAACACACATACATTATAGGGGACGGCACTCACCTGAACATGCATACATTATAGGGGGCGGCACTCACCTGAACACACATACATTATAGGGGACGGCACTCACCTGAACACACATACATTATAGGGGGTGGCACTCACCTGAACACACATACATTATAGGGGACGGCACTCACCTGAACACACATACATTATAGGGGGCGGCACTCACCTGAACACACAAACATTATAGGGGGCGGCACTCACCTGAACACACATACATTATAGGGGGTGCACTCACCTGAACACACATACAGTACAGGGGGCTACACTCACCTGAACACACATACATTACAGGGGGCTGCACTCACCTGAACACACATACATTACAAGGGGCTGCACTCACCTGAACACACATACATTATAGGGTACGGCACTCACCTGAACACACATACATTATAGGGTACGGCACTCACCTGAACACACATACATTATAGGGGGCTGCACTCACCTGAACACACATACATTATAGGGGGCTGCACTCACCTGAACACACATACATTATAGGGGGCGACACTCACCTGAACACACATACATTATAGGGGGCTACACTCACCTGAACACACATACATTATAGGGGGCTGCACTCACCTGAACACACATACATTATAGAGGGCGGCACTAACCTGAACACACATACATTATAGGGGCTGCACTCACCTGAACACACATACATTATAGGGGCGGCACTCACCTGAACACACATACATTATAGGGGGCGGCACTCACCTGAACACACATACATTATAGGGGGCTGCACTCACCTGAACACACATACATTATAGGGGGCGGCACTCACCTGAACACACATACATTATAGGGGACGGCACTCACCTGAACACACATACATTATAGGGGGCGGCACTCACCTGAACACACATACATTATAGGGGACGGCACTCACCTGAACGTGCATACATTATAGGGGGCTGCACTCACCTGAACACACATGCATTATAGGGGGCGGCACTCGCCTGAACACACATACATTATAGGGGGCGGCACTCACCTGAACACACATACATTATAGGGGGGTGCACTCACCTGAACACACATACAGTACAGGGGGCTACACTCACCTGAACACACATACATTATAGGGGGCTGCACTCACCTGAACACGCATACATTATAGGGGGCTGCACACACCTGAACACACATACATTATAGGGGGCTGCACTCACCTGAACACACATACATTATAGGGGGCTGCACTCACCTGAACACGCATACATTATAGGGGGCTGCACTCACCTGAACACACATACATTATAGGGGGCTGCACTCACCTGAACACACATACATTATAGGGGGCTGCATTCACCTGAACACGCATACATTATAGGGGGCTGCACTCACCTGAACACACATACATTATAGGGGGCTGCACTCACCTGAACACACATACATTATAGGGGGCTGCACTCACCTGAACACACATACATTATAGGGGGCTACACTCACCTGAACACACATACATTATAGGGGGCTGCACTCACCTGAACACACATACATTATAGGGGGCGGCATTCACCTGAACACACATACATTATAGGGGGCTGCACTCACCTGAACACACATACATTATAGGGGGCTACACTCACCTGAACACACATACATTATAGGGGGCTACACTCACCTGAACACACATACATTATAGGGGACGGCACTCACCTGAACACACATACATTATAGGGGGGTGCACTCACCTGAACACACATACATTACAGGGGGCTGCACTCACCTGAACACACATACATTATAGGGGGCGGCACTAACCTGAACACACATACATAATAGGGGGCTGCACTCACCTGAACACACATACATTATAGGGGCGGCACTCACCTGAACACACATACATTATAGGGGGCGGCACTCACCTGAACACACATACGTTATAGGGGGCTGCACTCACCTGAACACACATACATTATAGGGGGCGGCACTAACCTGAACACACATACATAATAGGGGGCTGCACTCACCTGAACACACATACATTATAGGGGCGGCACTCACCTGAACACACATACATTATAGGGGGCGGCACTCACCTGAACACACATACATTATAGGGGGCTGCACTCACCTGAACACACATACATTATAGGGGGCGGCACTCACCTGAACACACATACATTATAGGGGACGGCACTCACCTGAACACACATACATTATAGGGGGCGGCACTCACCTGAACACACATACATTATAGGGGACGGCACTCACCTGAACGTGCATACATTATAGGGGGCTGCACTCACCTGAACACACATGCATTATAGGGGGCGGCACTCGCCTGAACACACATACATTATAGGGGGCGGCACTCACCTGAACACACATACATTATAGGGGGGTGCACTCACCTGAACACACATACAGTACAGGGGGCTACACTCACCTGAACACACATACATTATAGGGGCTGCACTCACCTGAACACGCATACATTATAGGGGGCTGCACACACCTGAACACACATACATTATAGGGGGCTGCACTCACCTGAACACACATACATTATAGGGGGCTGCACTCACCTGAACACGCATACATTATAGGGGGCTGCACTCACCTGAACACACATACATTATAGGGGGCTGCACTCACCTGAACACACATACATTATAGGGGGCTGCATTCACCTGAACACGCATACATTATAGGGGGCTGCACTCACCTGAACACACATACATTATAGGGGGCTGCACTCACCTGAACACACATACATTATAGGGGGCTGCACTCACCTGAACACACATACATTATAGGGGGCTACACTCACCTGAACACACATACATTATAGGGGGCTGCACTCACCTGAACACACATACATTATAGGGGGCGGCATTCACCTGAACACACATACATTATAGGGGGCTGCACTCACCTGAACACACATACATTATAGGGGGCTGCACTCACCTGAACACACATATATTATAGGGGGCTGCACTCACCTGAACACACATACATTATAGGGGGCTACACTCACCTGAACACACATACATTATAGGGGACGGCACTCACCTGAACACACATACATTATAGGGGGGTGCACTCACCTGAACACACATACATTACAGGGGGCTGCACTCACCTGAACACACATACATTATAGGGGGCTGCACTAACCTGAACACACATACATAATAGGGGGCTGCACTCACCTGAACACACATACATTATAGGGGCGGCACTCACCTGAACACACATACATTATAGGGGGTGGCACTCACCTGAACACACATACATTATAGGGGGCTGCACTCACCTGAACACACATACATTATAGGGGGCGGCACTCACCTGAACACACATACATTATAGGGGACGGCACTCACCTGAACACACATACATTATAGGGGGCGGCACTCACCTGAACACACATACATTATAGGGGACGGCACTCACCTGAACGTGCATACATTATAGGGGGCTGCACTCACCTGAACACACATGAATTATAGGGGGCGGCACTCACCTTAACACACATACATTATAGGGGGCGGCACTCACCTGAACACACATACATTATAGGGGGGTGCACTCACCTGAACACACATACATTACAGGGGGCTGCACTCACCTGAACACACATACATTACAAGGGGCTGCACTCACCTGAACACACATACATTATAGGTGGCGGCACTCACCTGAACACACATACATTATAGGGTACGGCACTCACCTGAACACACATACATTATAGGGTACGGCACTCACCTGAACACACATACATTATAGGGGGCTGCACTCACCTGAACACACATACATTATAGGGGGCTGCACTCACCTGAACACACATACATTATAGGGGATGGCACTCACCTGAACACGCATACATTATAGGGGACGGCACTCACCTGAACACACATACATTATAGGGGACGGCACTCACCTGAACACGCATACATTATAGGGGGCGGCACTCACCTGAACACACATACATTATAGGGGGCTGCACTCACCTGAACACACATACATTATAGGGGGCTGCACTCACCTGAACATGCATACATTAAAGGGGGCTGCACTCACATGAACACACATACATTATAGGGGGCTGCACTCACCTGAACACACATACATTATAGGGGACGGCACTCACCTGAACACACATACATTATAGGGGGCGGCACTCACCTGAACACACATACATTATAGGGGACGGCACTCACCTGAACGTGCATACATTATAGGGGGCTGCACTCACCTGAACACACATGAATTATAGGGGGCGGCACACACCTGAACACACATACATTATAGGGGGCGGCACTCACCTGAACACACATACATTATAGGGGGGTGCACTCACCTGAACACACATACATTACAGGGGGCTGCACTCACCTGAACACACATACATTACAAGGGGCTGCTCTCACCTGAACACACATACATTATAGGTGGCGGCACTCACCTGAACACACATACATTATAGGGTACGGCACTCACCTGAACACACATACATTATAGGGTACGGCACTCACCTGAACACACATACATTATAGGGGGCTGCACTCACCTGAACACACATACATTATAGGGGACGGCACTCACCTGAACACACATACATTATAGGGGGCGGCACTCACCTGAACACACATACATTATAGGGGACGGCACTCACCTGAACGTGCATACATTATAGGGGGCTGCACTCACCTGAACACACATGAATTATAGGGGGCGGCACACACCTGAACACACATACATTATAGGGGGCGGCACTCACCTGAACACACATACATTATAGGGGGGTGCACTCACCTGAACACACATACATTACAGGGGGCTGCACTCACCTGAACACACATACATTACAAGGGGCTGCTCTCACCTGAACACACATACATTATAGGTGGCGGCACTCACCTGAACACACATACATTATAGGGTACGGCACTCACCTGAACACACATACATTATAGGGTACGGCACTCAACTGAACACACATACATTATAGGGGGCTGCACTCACCTGAACACACATACATTATAGGGGGCTGCACTCACCTGAACACACATACATTATAGGGGGCTGCACTCACCTGAACACACATACATTATAGGGGATGGCACTCACCTGAACACACATACATTATAGGGGACGGCACTCACCTGAACACGCATACATTATAGGGGGCGGCACTCACCTGAACACACATACATTATAGGGGTCTGCACTCACCTGAACACACATACATTATAGGGGGCTGCACTCACCTGAACATGCATACATTATAGGGGGCTGCACTCACCTGAACACACATACATTATAGGGGACGGCACTCACCTGAACACACATACATTATAGGGGGCGGCACTCACCTGAACACACATACATTATAGGGGACGGCACTCACCTGAACGTGCATACATTATAGGGGGCTGCACTCACCTGAACACACATGCATTATAGGGGGCGGCACTCACCTGAACACACATACATTATAGGGGGCGGCACTCACCTGAACACACATACATTATAGGGGGGTGCACTCACCTGAACACACATACATTACAGGGGGCCACACTCACCTGAACACACATACATTACAGGGGGCTGCACTCACCTGAACACACATACATTACAGGGGGCTGCACTCACCTGAACACACATACATTATAGGTGGCGGCACTCACCTGAACACACATACATTATAGGGAAAGGCACTCACCTGAACACACATACATTATAGGGTACTGCACTCACCTGAACACACATACATTATAGGGGGCTGCACTCACCTGAACACACATACATTATCGGGGGCGGCACTCACCTGAACACACATACATTATAGGGGGCTACACTCACCTGAACACACATACACTATAGGGGGCGGCTCTCACCTGAACACACATACATTATAGGGGGCTGCACTCACCTGAACGTGCATACATTATAGGGGGCTGCACTCACCTGAACACACATACATTATAGGGGGCTGCACTCACCTGAACACACATATATTGCAGGGGGCTGCACTCACCTGAACACACATACATTATAGGGGGCTGCACTCACCTGAACACGCATACATTATAGGGGGCTGCACTCACCTGAACACGCATACATTATAAGGGGGGTCCACTCACCTGAACACACATACATTATAGGGGACTGCACTCACCTAAACACACATACATTATAAGGGGGGTGCACTCACCTGAACACACATACATTATAGGGGGCTACACTCACATGAACATACATACATTATAGGGTACGGCACTCACCTGAACACACATACATTATAGGGGGCGGCACTCACCTGAACACCCATACATTATAGGTGGCGGCACTCACCTGAACACACATACATTATAGGGGGCGGCACTCACCTGAACACACATACATTATAGGGGGCGGCACTCACCTGAACACACATACATTATAGGGGGCTGCACTCACCTGAACACACATACCTTACAGGGGGCTGCACTCACCTGAACACACATACATTATAGGGGGCGGCACTCACCTGAACACACATACATTATAGGGGCGACACTCACCTGAACACACATACATTATAGGGGGCTGCACTCACCTGAACACGCATAAATTATAGGGGGCGGCACTCACCTGAACACACATACATTATAGGGGGCGGCACTCACCTGAACACACATACATTATAGGGGGCGGCACTCACCTGAACACACATACATTATAGGGGGCTGCACTCACCTGAACACACATACATTATAGGGGGCTGCACTCACCTGAACACACATACATTATAGGGGGCGGCACTCACCTGAACACACATACATTATAGGGGGCGGCACTCACCTGAACACACATACATTATAGGGGGCTGCACTCACCTGAACACACATACATTATAGGGGGCGACACTCACCTGAACACACATACATTATAGGGGGCGGCACTCACCTGAACACATATACATTATAGGGGGCTGCACTCACCTGAACACACATACATTATAGGGGGCTGCACTCACCTGAACACACATACATTATAGGGGGCTGCACTCACCTGAACACACATACATTATAGGGAGCTGCACTCACCTGAACACACATACATTATAGGGGGCTGCACTCACCTGAACACACATACATTATAGGGGGCTGCACTCACCTGAACACACATACATTATAGGGGGCGGCACTCACCTGAACACACATACATTATAGGGGGCGGCACTCACCTGAACACACATACATTATAGGGGGCTGCACTCACCTGAACACACATACATTATAGGGGGCGACACTCACCTGAACACACATACATTATAGGGGGCGACACTCACCTGAACACACATACATTATAGGGGGCGGCACTCACCTGAACACACATACATTATAGGGGGCTGCACTCACCTGAACACACATACATTATAGGGGGCTGCACTCACCTGAACACACATACATTATAGGGGGCTGCACTCACCTGAACACACATACATTATAGGGAGCTGCACTCACCTGAACACACATACATTATAGGGGGCTGCACTCACCTGCACACACATACATTATAGGGTACGGCACTCACCTGAACACACATACATTATAGGGGGCTGCACTCACCTGAACACACATACATTATAGGGTACGGCACTCACCTGAACACACATACATTATAGGGGGCGACACTCACCTGAACACACATACATTATAGGGGGCTGCACTCACCTGAACACACATTCATTATAGGGGGCTGCACTCACCTGAACACACATACATTATAGGGGGCTGCACTCACCTGAACACACATACATTATAGGGGGCGGCACTCACCTGAACATGCATACATTATAGGGGGCTGCACACACCTGAACACACATACATTATAGGGGGCTGCACTCACCTGAACATGCATACATTATAGGGGATTTCATAGAACATCCAGCACACTCGCTCATTCACTAAAAATTTACTTCAACTCTCACAAAATGTAATTATTTTTTTCTTAAAACACCTCACCTAGGTAAAAGTAATGGGGGTTTAGTTACATTAGATGATCAGTGTAGCGGATTGGTACCGGGCTGTCCCACGACATGTATGAGAATAAGTGTATTTGGTCATATGGCTGGTTTAATGTGTATGTACATGTATAGAAAGCATGGTATCCGGGTATAATGACAGTTAAATGTATGTAAAGAATTGTATTCCTCTAGTTGTTCGGTAGAATAATTTAAATAAAACAAGGGAATGAAACTACCGAACAACCAGACCACCCAGGAATGAGTGTGCCTCCAATTACCGTTTGCAACAATGTTGCAAACAGGTAATTGGCAATCAGTGCAGTGTGGTCTTTGTCCTCTGGGTGGCCGCCATTCGGGAAACAAACACGTGGCGGCGGCCATCTTAAACTACCGAACAGCGGTGTTTTGCCGTCGAGTGTCTGGAACTAAAATCGGACACTTGACTAGGCAAACACCGCTGAGACCTCCATACTTCCAGAAATTCGTATGGAAACTACCGAATGACCCGCCGTTCGGTAGAAAGAGCCCCATAAACAAGGGAATTCATTCAAACCCTCTCCAGGCTCTATAACACAGGCAATTCGCCTGTTTTCATTCCCTTGTTTGTGACCGACCGCAGGGCCAAAATGCATGGAACTGTTCTCGGATACTTTACCCATGCGGTCGGTCAAATCTTTGGAACCCCATATCTCACGAACCATTCATCCGAAGGGGCTAATTTTTAAGTATGTTGGTCCCCCAGAATAGAGCTATCTGGGGATGTTGGATTTGTGGATGTACCCCAAGTATTTAGGGTACATCCAAAACTCGGGGAAAACTGTGTACACAATAAGGGGATTATGATGCTAGAGGAGGGGAGGAGATCTGTGGGAGGTTACTACTTAGAGATTGGATAATGTCTTAAGTGATAGAACCTCCTCCCTTGCATGGGAGAGGGCTTTATAAGGAACTGTGGAATAAAGCTTGTCAGTCTACTCCTGAAACTGTGTGTCGTCCAGTTATTGTATGGGATTGCGATGGGGATACTGCTGTATTACTTTACCTGCTGGAAACCTTGCCTATGGACTTAACATCACCTTGTTCCTGAGCCTCACTGGAATCTCTAGTGGAGAATAGCTGTGCAAGATCGGCTCTCCGCTACAATCAGAAATTGCATAAGCCTGCCACAATGTCAATGTACTCCACGGTGCCTCATTCCAGAGCATTATTTAGCCTTGCCCTGCAGAGGGTCCCAGTAAGTGGGTTAATCAATAAAAGCAGATATTGGGTGCTAGAGTAGGACCTGCCAGGAATGGGGTACATTGACGTTGTCGCAGGCTTATGCAATTTATGATCATATAATGTAACTAAACCCCCATTTTTTTTCCTCAATGTAGCGGCACCCCGGTGTAGTAGGGGTTTACGCCGCTGAGAAGGTGTCCTTTCCCCCAAGCACGAAGTCAGCTAAAGCATAACAGGTTCCCCATAATTACGACATCCAAGTAATGGTCATCCCCTCCAAGCACGAGACGAGACTCTGTGTTGAGGGTCAAAGTAGGAATAATGTTTATTCTGCAACTCGGGCTTTTATGCCGTACAACAACTCCTCCCCGTATCCGGAGGAGATAATACATTTACAGTGGGAGTCACTCCCACTGTACCGAGCAGAATATTATACAAAAATTACAGGTTTAATAATACACACAATATATAACAAAAATACAATGTGCTACGTGTATTAGGGAACGGAGATCTAGGGGAACAATATACGTGAATTCCCCTAGATCGGTTGGGCCGTTCGCTAGATACACGTTCGCACCATTTACTCAGGAACCATATAACATAAACAAAAACTCTCTCTTGGATCCGGTGTCTCTATTTCGGTACTTTGGATCTGTCGACCAGTATGGGCGTACGTTACCGGTAAGGTTGACATTCGTCGTGTGGAAAGTTCGTGATTGTTCGGTCATTAGTCCATGCGGTCAAAATGGCCGCGACCCATTGTTCTTTCCACGTGGCGCCGCGTACCGTACGGATCCACAAGTACCCGAAATCCACAATAATCCAAATACAACGACAATTCTCCGAGATGGTATCTGTCACTCTCAAAAGGGGTCTGTCACACGGCTCCCTCCTAGTGGTACACTCCGGCAGACCTGGCTTGATCCTTTCGGATGAACTTAGGGATGACCGGAATTTACTTATCCGGAGAATTGTCAAGTTGTCGAGACAGCCCATCGGCGTTGCCATTTAGCTTACCGGGTCGATAGCTGATGGTGAAATTGTACGTTTGCAGGGCCAAGCTCCATCTTAACAATCGGCCATTGTCTCCTGCGACCCGGTTAAGCCATACCAATGGGTTGTGATCGGTTACCAAGGAAAATTCTTGTCCATACAGATAGGGAGTTAGTTTTTTCAATGCCCATACCAGGGCCAGGCACTCTTTCTCTACGGCCGCATAACTCACTTCCCTCGGTAACAACTTTCGGCTGAGGTATGCGACCGGATGCTCTTTTCCATCTTCCCCGATCTGGCTCAGCACAGCCCCCAGTCCATACATGGAAGCGTCTGTATGTACAAGGAAACGTTTGTTAGGTACTGGGGCAGCCAAGACAGGAGCATTAACAAGAGCATGTTTGAGGGATTGGAATGCGGCTTCGCAAGCGGGAGACCACAGGACTTGTCTGGGTAAATTCTTTTTGGTCAAGTCAGTCAAGGGCTTGGCTACCGTACTATAATCAGGGACAAAGCGCCTATAATACCCGGCGGTCCCTAAGAAGGCCAATACCTGGGTCTTGGTATTCGGTGTGGGCCAGTTCGCTACTGCTTCAACCTTGGCAGGCTCCGGTCTCTGGTTTCCACACCCTACCCGGTGTCCCAGGTATTGGACCTCGGCCATTCCTAAATGGCATTTCTCGGGTTTTAGTGTCAGGCCCGCGGCCCGAATCTTATCTAGTACTACCCCTACGTGGACTAAATGTTCTTCCCAAGACTCACTGTAGATCGCAATGTCATCCAGGTATGCACACGCAAACTCCTGGAAGCCATCGAGGAGCCGATCCACCATTCGCTGGAACGTAGCCGGGGCATTTTTCATCCCGAATGGCATGACCTTAAATTGGTATAAGCCAAACGGGGTGACAAAGGCCGACTTGGGGACGGCATCCTCGGCCAGGGGAATCTGCCAATAACCCTTGCAGAGGTCTATGGTAGAGAGATAGTTACCCCTGGCTATGCGATCTAATAATTCGTCTACCCGGGGCATGGGGTAAGCGTCAGTGGTAGTCTTTTCATTTAGTCGCCTGTAGTCGACGCAGAACCGAGTGGTTCCGTCTTTCTTGGGTACTAGGACTACGGGAGAGGCCCAGGGACTGTCTGATGGCTCAATGACCCCTAGCTGGGTCATTTCCCGTATTTCCTTCAGCATCCCGTCCCGGACGGCTTCCGGAATACGGTAAGGGGGTTGTCGGAGGGGGGCCTGTCCTGGGGTTTCTACTTTGTGCATGGCCAGGGTGGTGTATCCGGGCTCCTGGAGAAGGTACTCTGTTTTTCCCATAGGAGCTGTCTAGCTTGCTCTAGCTCCGTAGGGTTCAGTCGCTCTCCCAGCTTCACTAGGCTAACTGGGTCGGGGTGAGTCTCCCTTTCTAGCAGGTCAGGTAGGGGTAAATTTTCAGGGTCATCAGTAGCTGGGGCACAAACAGCGTTAATATCTTCCTGTCGCTCTTGGTATTCTTTCAACATGTTCACATGAAAGGATCGTTGGATCCTTTCATCTGCACAGCTGGCAATAAGGTAGGTGGTATCACAGAGTTGGGCTAGAACCTTGTAGGGACCCTGCCACGCAGCTTGCAGTTTGTTGTCCTTTACCGGTTTTAGCACCAATACCTTCTGCCCTATGTGGAATAGTCGTTGCCGGGCACCCCTATCGTACCATCGTTTCTGTCGCCCCTGGGCCGCCTGGAGATTCTCCCTTACCAATAGGGAGAGTTGCTCCATGCGGTCCCGGAGTTCCAGGACATATGGCACAATAGGCGTCCCTGCCTGTTCGGTTTCCCCTTCCCAGTGGTCCCGAATGAGATCGAGGGGTCCTCGCACCCTCCTCCCATACAATAACTCAAAGGGGGAAAAACCCGTAGATTCTTGGGGGACCTCCCTATACGCAAATAACAGGTGGGGTAAGAATCTCTCCCAGTCTCTGCAACCGTCCGTAAAGGTCCTCAACATTTGTTTGAGAGTCCCATTAAAGCGCTCACAGAGACCGTTAGTTTGGGGGTGGTACGGGGAACTGAGCAGGGGTTTAATGTGGCACACTTTCCATAACTGCTGTGTGAGTAAGGCAGTGAACTGAGTTCCCTGGTCGGATAGGATTTCTTTAGGGAACCCCACCCGAGTGAATATCTTAACCAAGGCATCGGCTACCGTCTCAGCTTCAATATTCGGCAGGGGTACTGCCTCGGGGTACCGGGTCCCATAGTCCACCACAGTAAGAATGTATTTCTTACCGGACGGGCTAGGTCGCGCTAGGGGGCCTACAATGTCGACGGCGACCCTATAGAAAGGTTCCCCAATGATCGGCATCGACATTAATTTAGCCTTCGGGCGATCTCCCCTCTTACCCACCCGTTGGCAAGTGTCACAGGTTCTGCAATAGTGTCGCACGTCCCGGTTAAACCCTGGCCAGAAGAAATTCTGGGTAATCCTATGGCCCGTGCGACGTACTCCTAAATGGCCAGCTAAGGGTATATCGTGAGCGATCCTCATGATTTCTTGCCTGTATTTTTTCGGTAGCACTAGTTGCTTCTGCGGGACGGGGTTTTTACCTGCTGCGGGCTCCTGGGGGATCCTATACAGTCTATCCCCCACCCACTCGTAGCTTTCCCCATCTGTCCCCGGTTCCCCTTTATCTGCCTTATCCCTATACTTCCGTAGAGTGACGTCTTCCCGCGTCTCCCTCCCAAAAGTCTCAGGGGTATCCCAGTCTAAGGGGGTCTGTCCTAAGGTCACAGTCGGAGGGTTAGATCTTACCTGGGTCTCCGCGACTGGCGGGCCGATTCCAATAGCACGAGCCTGAGCCCGGGTGGTAACAGGGCAGGCTCCAGCAGGGCCTTGAGGGGCAAAAGCGGACAATAGCGGGGCTAAATCATTTCCCAAGAGTACTTCCGCTGGTAGTCCTTTCATCAGGCCCACATTCACTTGGCCAGCTCCCACCCCCCAGTCCAAATGCACTCGGGCCGTGGGAAGACGATGCACCGCACCCCCGGCCACTCTGACGGCCACCGTTTGGCCAGTGTGTTCTTTTTCTGGGACCAGGTCGTGTTGGATCAAGGTTAGGGTGGCCCCAGTGTCTCGTAATCCACTGACAACTTGTCCATTCACTCGGACTGTTTGTCGGTGATGTTGACGGTTGTCTACGGCAGCCGCATATAGGGGGTTGGCCTCGTGCAAAATTTCCCATTGCTCTTCCCCCAGGGGCTGGGCTTCAATGCAATGGGCCCCTGAGGTAAAGGGCCGGGTGTTCCCTTCAGCGGGCTTCCTCCAAGAAGCTTGTCGAGTTGGATCTAGTGGGCATTTGTCTCTCAGGTGGCCCACCTGTTGGCACCTATGGCACCGCCGGCGGTCCGGGGCACTGGACTGGGCGAAGTGGGAGGGGGTGTTGTAGCTAGGTGGATTAGCGGAGGTGGTTGGAGTAGGGCCGACGGGGCGGCTTTCTACTCGGGGAGCTGCCTTTTGGACCGAGGGGTCGGGTTTTCGGGCGTCCGCATATTCGTCAGCCAGCCGGGCGGCTTCGGGTAGGGTAAGTGGTCGCCTATCCCGAATCCACTCCCTGAGCTCCTTGTCCACCTTTTCAAAAAAATGCTCCAACAAAAACAATTGTAATACCTCCTCCGCGGTGGTAGCTTGGCACCCATCCATCCAGTGGCCAGCCGTGCGTTGTAGTCGGCAAGCCCATTCGGTGTAGGAGTCACCGGTTTGCTTTCGGGATTCCCGGAAGCGTCTCCGATATGCTTCGGGGGTTACTGCATATCGGGACAATAGAGCTTCCTTGACCAATCGATAATTTCCCACCTCATGGTCCGGGATCGCCCGGAAAGCATCACTGGCTCGTCCGGATAATTTGCCAGACAAAATTTTAACCCACTCCTCGGAGGGTACTTTATGTAGGGCACATTGACGCTCAAAATCCGCCAGGTATTGGTCAATCTCCCCCTCTGTTTCTACGAAATTTTTAAAAGCGGCAAAGTGGACTTTCCTCTTTTCCTCTGGAGTTTGAAAAGTCCCAACAATTGGACTGGCGCTGGTTGAAGTCTGGCGCCGGTTGGCATCGACCGCCGCAATTACTTGGGTTACGATCCTAGGTGAGGGGTTTGGTCCGTAGTGAGCCAACCTTACCCTCACCTCGTGGTCGAATCGTTCATCTTCCGGGGTTCGGACCAAGGTGATCTCCGGTTCTGGGTTTGGTTCGACACCCAGTTCGCCATTCTGTTCAGCTAAGTCCAATGCGACCAATTCTGCCAAAATTTCTCTTTTCTTTTTGTTGCTAGCCGAACGACCACGGCTCTCCAACAAGTCTTTTAGGGTAGATCATTTCAACCTTCCGTAGTAGGCCTCCATCCTGATTGCTCTCGGTAGCTGTCCTTCTGGGGTGAAAGAACGATCCCGCCGCTGCCACCAATTGTAGCGGCACCCCGGTGTAGTAGGGGTTTACGCCGCTGAGAAGGTGTCCTTTCCCCCAAGCACGAAGTCAGCTAAAGCATAACAGGTTCCCAATAATTACGACATCCAAGTAATGGTCATCCCCTCCAAGCACGAGACGAGACTCTGTGTTGAGGGTCAAAGTAGGAATAATGTTTATTCTGCAACTCGGGCTTTTATGCCGTACAACAACTCCTCCCCGTATCCGGAGGAGATAATACATTTACAGTGGGAGTCACTCCCACTGTACCGAGCAGAATATTATACAAAAATTACAGGTTTAATAATACACACAATATATAACAAAAATACAATGTGCTACGTGTATTAGGGAACGGAGATCTAGGGGAACAATATACGTGAAAATCCCCTAGATCGGTTGGGCCGTTCGCTAGATACACGTTCGCACCATTTACTCAGGAACCATATAACATAAACAAAAACTCTCTCTTGGATCCGGTGTCTCTATTTCGGTACTTTGGATCTGTCGACCAGTATGGGCGTACGTTACCGGTAAGGTTGACATTCGTCGTGTGGAAAGTTCGTGATTGTTCGGTCATTAGTCCATGCGGTCAAAATGGCCGCGACCCATTGTTCTTTCCACGTGGCGGCGCGTACCGTACGGATCCACAAGTACCCAAAATCCACAATAATCCAAATACAACGACAATTCTCCGAGATGGTATCTGTCACTCTCAAAAGGGGTCTGTCACACTCAAGTATTTTTATTTTTATTTTTATTCTTTATTTTTGTTGTGCACATTATGGATAACATCCAACATAATATACCGCTGTGCCCCAACAGCTACAGCGGGGTTGACCAACATAAAACATTTGTGTGGATAAAACAAATATAACGATAATTGTTTTGCACTTATTTCTTTTTTTAAAAAACGTTTGAACATGTGTGTTGTTGTGTGTTTGGGATGGGTAATGGGATTAGATGTGAGCGTGAGGCTTGTAGTAGTGAGTTGCAAGGTATTTTATTTGGAGTAGTGTGAAGTATGGGTCAGGTCGGGCTGTTCTTTGTGGAGCTATTGCGTGTAGAGTGATTGTTGCTGGCGTGTGAACTGGCCCTCCGCAGGTATTACCCCTTACCAAGGCGGTGGCGGGGGGGGGGGGGGGCGCTGGCCGTTGTGGCCGGGCACCTGCCTCGCAGTGCCACGTTTCTTTGTATTGGGGGTCGAGGGGTAGTGGGACCTCCTTGGAGGCCTCTCGTGTGTGTGACTCTGTATCATGTAAGCAACAACTGAGTTCTGGAAAAACAAGTTCTGGAATAACATGTAGCTAGCAGGTTTTCAGTTTCCTGGGTGTTCAGGTCCCTAAATGCGTGGTCGGTCTAGCGGCTGGTACGAACGGGACCACTTGGGAGGGGTTACAGCTGCGGGTGTTTGCCCGTCCATCATCTGTCGTCGCTTGGGACGGTAGGCCCAGTGCCATGAGGAGGGTCAGGGCGTCTGCCGGCAACGAGATTTTGTGTACTGTCCCTTCGTGATTCACCACCAGTAGTCTGGGGGACATCCAGCGGTATTTGATGCCAGCTGTTCTCAATTGGCTTGTAAGAGGTTAAAGGGATCTCCGCCACTGCACGGTGGACCTCGTGAGGTCCTGATAGAAGGTAAGGCTAGAGCCTTCGAAGATGAGTGGGGTCTTGTCCTGCAGTGCTGACCAGATAGATATTTTGTCGTGGGAGTGTGAGAATCGGACTATGGCATCCTGACTTAGGTAGGCGGTATGTCCCGTCCAAGGTGACTTTTTTGGCTTGTGCAGCCGGTAGGATGGTGGCCACCAGTCGTCTCACATAGTGGGGGAGTTCTTCTGCGGTCACTGTGTCTGGAATGCCCCTTATTTTGAGATGATTCCTCCTGGACCTGTCATCCAGTGTGGCTTGGTGCAGGGAGAGTGCTTGTTGCATGGTTTCTAGGTGTTGGATAGTGTCTTGCACCAAGTTCATACCTTGTTTGAGGTCGGCAATATCCCCCTCTGCTGTTCGCACTCTGTCATTGACTTTTTGTATGTCTGCCTGTATTGCTGCCACGTTGGACGCTAGTAAGTGTTTGATTTCTCCCACCAGGTTTTGGAAGTCCCGCTGGGTGACCGGAGCAGAGCCTTCCCCTGCAGCTGGTGTGGTGAGCCCAGTGTGTGGCCGGACGGGCTGTGAGTGTGTCTTTGTTGGTGGGGGGCCCTCCGGGATCTCTGCAGACCCGTTGTTCCTCGGCGGTGCCATTTTAGATAGTGGCTGCCGTTGTGGCATAGTCTCTGAGTTCTGTGTCCCGTCTGATGTGGTCTGTGGGGGTGATCTTGGTGACTTATGTCCCATCTCGGCGGGTGTGGCAGCTTGTGGTGCCGGCCTCTCCCCAGACATACCCGGCTGAGTGTAGGCACCAAACAGTGCCGCCAGGTCCAGGCTTTGAGTGGTGAGGTAGGCCCCGGTTTTTCCTTTTTTTCCTGGGCGTTTTGGCCGCCTGGAAGAACGGCATATGGCGTGTCGGGGTTGTGTCCTCTGCGCTTTCGGGTGGGTTGCTTTTGAGTGTGCGTGTTTTGGCTTATTTTTAAGGGGTTTTGGATGAAAAGTTGCGGAGCTGGTGTTAATGGCGACCGGTCCGGTTTAGGCGCAGGCTCCGCCCCCGCTTCTTCTTTTTTTAAACTATCACATGATCCACGACTGGTATTCATCTGGGACCAGAGCTCCCTCCTTCAAAGCAAGAAATGCTTGTAGAATCGTATGTTCTCCTCAAGGGGTGTCGGATACTGCAATCTGCAAACCTATTTATTTGCTCCGTAGTTGACTGAACAGCATAGAGGTTCCCTTGCAACAAGCATACATTGCAAGACTTAATCAACTACCAAGCATTCTATTGCAATACTTAATCACAGGTTCACAAAATGAATAACATCGTCATCAGATTGTCGCTTTAAGAAGTCAGTCACATGAAAGGTGAATAATTCTATTCCATTCCAACACTTGTTGTGATAATATGGGATTTTGTTTCAGAAATTGACTAATTAATGAAGCCATTTACTTGCAACAACATTTCTTATTTTTATTTCTATACAATACCAATGTTTTCTTGGGCAAGCCACCTTCTTGACTCCAGGTTGATGTTTGTAAGCAGAGAGGTATAGTGGCAAGCTGTATCAGAGGTCAGTTTTTGAGTAGATGATCCCTGTACCCATCGGTGGTGCGGGAATGGTCTCCTGGGACCGTGCCCTTTCTCTAAGCTTTCATGGTTAGTGGTTCTGTAAGACTGCCTCAAGTCCAAGGTAGCGTGTTAGTTTAACTGTGTCTGTTCTGCAGCCGAGGGAGGAATCCTGCTCCTACTGCATCTATTGCTCTAGCAAACACCAATCCCCCAAGAGCCTGTGGGACAATAAATACAAAAAAGAAAGAACTCAATACATTGTTAAAACAATGCAAACTGAATGGACTAAAAGCTCTTTACATTTTTTTAATTTTATTTAATATATACCATCTTTATGCAACACAAAATGGATTTTTATAGCTTACATTAACCTCACCACCCTTTAAGATTGTGTTGTTTTGTATCAATTTTCATGGGTGCGAAACATTTGCATTTACAAAAGAAGTTTATCGTTTGCGCAGGTATTACCGTTAAAGACGGTATTGTTACGGGAATAGCAGGTTTCATTTTATCTTATTTTTTTTTTGCTCTTTAATGTTCCCATAAAAAAAGATGTTAATGCGTCTTTGATAAAAAAAAAATGTTGTTTCACTTTGTGCCGAAGGTAGAAAATTGACTAACTTCCAGAAAAGAGATCAGTGGGATTGTTACTTGATTACCTTTTCTTGATTAGCATTTATAAGAGGCCTGTGATACATTATTTGCATTCCTATTTAGTCGTGATTTCGCGGGGCAGCGATGATTAAACTTGTCACTGGGTCTGATTGACGGGGTCAGATCTTCACTTTCTTCTCTTTTGAAATTAAAAACAAATGTGTCAGCTCCCTTCACGGGCCCGGGCACTATGCATCTCGCCTGCCTTGTCATTGTCGATAGGTCAGGAATGTTTTAATTTTAGGGATGGATTCTGCTTGTCAAGCGCACGCTGACGCCGTGTAGTTGTGGAGATGAGATGTGAAGGGTGTAAAGCAAAGAATAGGAAGAACAAAGACAAAGACACTCACATTATTAGACAGATTTAATTAGTCTGAATGGATATTATACTAGATGAAGCAGTGAGCTGTTAAATTAACCCTTGATTAGAGAAAGAGCGAGAGAGACCTTCAGTTTCTTTCTGTAGTAATTTACAGTAGTATTATTACCCTCTCCCAGTGTAGAATACCAAGGGCAATAGTTAGGACCAACACCACTTTTTGGACCTTATGGTGGGTGGTGGTGGGGCTATGGTTAAATGGATCACAGAATGATGAAGTCATGCTGGTTGCTGGTTTCTTTGTTGAGATATGGACGTGTTGGTGTAATATGTGGAAGAAGGTATTGGCTAATCACAGAAAGTAGACTTTCACGGGACAGTTTGTCTTCATCTCATGAGGCAAATTGAGCACAAAATTCTTGTCAAAAAAATATATAAAAACAAAAAAAAAGAAATATGAATTCTTGCAAACCCACCTATTTGTGCTCATTCGTCAGTAAATTTCAATTTATCTTCTTACAATCTTTTTTGGTTTTAAAAAGGCAAACAAAAAAATTATAAAATGAAAAAATAATATTATTAATAAATCTGTAAAACCATATAAAAATAATCTTTTTTCAATCTGATTTTTTTAAATGTAATTGTGAATCACAAAGAAATTGCTACCATTGTAATGGCTAAAGATTTATAACAATGATTGACAGGGAGCTAAGATGGAGGCGGTTCTCTCTATACTGACTGCCAGGTGTAAAGGGCGGAGCTTATAACAATGACTGACAGGGAGCTAAGATGGAGGTGGCTCTCTCTATACTGACTGCCAGGTGTAAAGGGCGGAACTTATAACAATGATTGACAGGGAGCTCAGATGGAGGCGGCTCTCTCTATACTGACTGCCAGGTGTAAAGGGCGGAGCTTAAAACAATGATTGACAGGGAGCTCAGATGGAGGCGGCTCTCTATACTGACTGCCAGGTGTAAAGGGCAGAGCTTATAACAATGATTGACAGGGAGCTAAGATGGAGGTGGCTCTCTCTATACTGACTGCCAGGTGTAAAGGGCGGAGCTTATAACAATGACTGACAGGGAGCTAAGATGGAGGTGGCTCTCTCTATACTGACTGCCAGGTGTAAAGGGTGGAGCTTATAACAATGACTGACAGGGAGCTAAGATGGAGGCGGCTCTCTATACTGACTGCCAGGTGTAAAGGGTGGAGCTTATAACAATGATTGACAGGGAGCTAAGATGGAGGCGGCTCTCTCTATGCTGACTGCCAGGTGTAAAGGGCGGAGCTTATAACAATGACTGACAGAGAGCTAAGATGGAGGTGGCTCTCTCTATACTGACTGCCAGGTGTAAAGGGCAGAGCTTATAACAATGACTGACAGGAGCTTTCCATCCAACTGCCAGCTGTTGAGAGACTTCTCCCAACAGGCAGATACCACTTCTTTGTCCATGAGTTCATATCAGCCTGCCTACCACCATCAGCCCTCGGCAGGCTGCGACTCCCCAAGTTGACTCATCAATTTCTTTCAATTACCAATGCACTGGCCAGGAACACCGCCACCGTGATGTCGACCCTGTCCAGTCCCTCCTGTCGGCATTGTGCCCCCCGCAGCCAGTGCCAACTCCACTCCAGACTGTAGTCCCAAATTAAAAATATCAAGCCCAATGCTAGTTAGGTGGACGCCATCCCTCCGCATCAAGTTCCTGTTATCCCCTTCCAGCTCCACGTGGCGAACCACTATGCCCCCGAGACTTCAAACAAACCTGGCAACCGTCATGTTCAATTTTCGCCGAGCCCGCTCAATCCCGCGGCCGTGCGGCATTGCCCGCCAACAGGGGCGCAGAACAATTTCAGACCAAATAAGCGTGAGGTCTCGGAAGAGCGCCATGCATCGGGCCAAATCCTGTTTCATCATGTAGAGGAGATCCACCGTCCTAACCCGATCCAAATAAATGCCTCCCGCGTGAACCACTAACGTAACAGGCCCAGAAACAAACCTCCGTAACTGAACACATTCTGTAAAAAACTGGCCCCAGGAGAGACCACGAACACCTCGCCACCGAACCCTGGCCACTTCAAAGGGAAAGCCTAAGTTCCTCCCGTAGGACCTTTCCTCAGCTCTGCGCGCTGCCCAATAAATATATGAGTGACCCAGAATCCAGACAAAACTAGGGGAACCTTCGAGAAGGCAAAATTACAAAAGATGCGGTCGCATATATAACTTGAAGCGACCCGACTCCCACCTGCCTAACCGCTTAATCGAGGCCTCCGAGAATCCTAACATGCCTGCCTCATTAGCAGCCCCAATCCGAAAGGAGTGGGTCGAGTATCCTGAACCATCCACACCGACTGCCAATAGAACTGCCTTAAGCCTAGCGGAGAACTGATATCGAGTTAACGGGGACCCATCAGCATGAACCAATAAGGAGACCACCCTGCCCGGACGAACTGCTAAGTACGATTCTAACAATCGCACCGGGCAGAAGGGGCAACTAGCGGCACCAATTCGAACCCAGGCACCTCGACCAGAACGGTCGGATTTCGACCGACGAACCCACAGATCCAGAGCCGATGCCGACAGATGCACGTCCGACAACAACATAGGAGATAACGACCATAAGGTAGGAGCAACCAGCTCCCCCACCCTGAATGCCCCGAAAAAACATAAGGAAAAGGCTACCCGAAAAAGCAACACCTCAAAGTCAGAAGCACATACCTTCGGGAGGTCCTTCAATAAAAGCTCCAGCAGGTCCGCTGATGTCGGCCTCCGACGATCCTTACCCTTTTGAAGTCTCCAACCCTTCAACACTCGCTGAATAAGGAATTCTTTGAAAAGATCCCTCCAACCCAGAAACCGAAAGAAAAAGGACAAGGCAGACATAGCACGCACCGCCACCGCACTGGACTTACCTTGAGGCCAATGAGGCCAGGAGAAGCAGAGCGGCCTCGAACCGGCCCTCCTCTGATAAAACACCTTTAGTCGTGTCAGCCAAGGACAGCCAGCGAGACCATACCACCCGATAGGCCCGCCATGACCCATGGGATAGCGAATCCGTCAACAATCGTCTCAGGCTTCCAAAGCCAGGTCCCATAAAGATGGAGGACAGGAACGAACCACGCGGTCTGCTCCGGGCGCCGCCTCTCGAAACCGGACCCACTGCAACCGAGAAAGAGAGTCAGCCACCACATTACATACCCCAGGAACATGACACGCCTTAACCCATACATTGAAGCGTAAGTTCAACAAAACTAAGCGCCGGAGCAAGACCAACACCGGAGGTGATGTAGAAGTAGCCCGTGTAATAACGTGGACCACGCTCATGTTGTCAGTATTAAAAACGACAACATGACCTCACAAATCTACACCCCAGAGTTCCAATGACACCACAATCATAAAGAGCTCAAAAAAAGGTGATGTTGTGCATGTTCAGCCCACAGGCCATGAAAGAAATACCACTGACCACGAAAGAAAGCCCCAAATTCCACAGAGCCGGAAGCATCTGTAAATAGATCCAACAATGCATTGGGTGCAGCCTCCCGGAGCCAACATGAGTGGCCATTGTAGGTGCCCAGAAAGGAACTCCAGACCCGTAAATCCTCCAGCATGCGGTTGTTTACCCTGATGAAATGATACGGTTCCTGAATACCAACCGTGGCCAATGACAGTCGACAACAGAATGCCCGACCCATGGGCAGATCCCGACACGCAAAGGTCAGGTGACACAAAATCTGCATCTGACGCAATTGAACCTTCCTAACTCCTTTGACCCGGTCCACTAATTCCAGAAGAACCGTGAGCTTATCTTCCGGCAACCGAAAAATCATATTAACCGTATCAATTTCAATACCGAGGAACGATAGCACAGTCACTGGGCCCACTGTCTTATTTTCGGCGACCGCAACCCCAAACCCCTTAGCTATAGCCCGAAAGGAAGCCAGCAAGTCCACACATACTTGGGACCCTGCAGGGCCCACAAACAGGAAGTCATGCGTAACTGAGTTCCAACCTGATTGCTGAACAGTAACCCATTCGAGAAAGGATGAAAACATCTCGATGTAGGAGCAAGAAGTCGTGCACCCCATGGGCAGGCACATGTCGTAATAATAACTACCACGAAAGTGGCAACCCAGGAGGTGGAAGCACTCGGGGTGTACTGGTAACAACTGAAAAGCAGATTCAATGTCTGACTTGGCTACCAGGGCTTCAGCTGCCCGCACCAGTTCCAATGCCCTATCAAAGGACGCGTGTCGTACTCGACACACCTCCTTTCCGATGTCATCATTCACCGATCCTCCAGCCGGGTAGGATAGGTGATGAATCAATCGGAAGGAGCCGGGCTCTTTTTTGGGGACTAAACCCAGTGGCGACACACGGAGATTGTGAAAAGGAGGGAAGACAAAGGGGCTGGCCATCCGCCCCTTCCCCGTGGCCTGTCTCCCCTTTTTAAATCAGCGCATAGCGGGGTGCACTCCTCCACAATGAGAGCATTCATGCCGGAAACGACAGGAACTGAACTATTTACACTGGCTTTCATTGAACAGCCAGCAGACTCCTCTCTTGTGGCCCGCCGGTGCGCCACTGTGCACTCCGGCAGGCTCGGGAAAGAGAGATGGCCTACACGGCATCATCAGAAGTAGCCATAGGCTACCATCCTGCATGCCGAAACCCATATCCGGGCATGCTGCCATTTTTTGCCTAAATTGTTGGTCGTAGCGAAACCAACATTGACCCCCATAAATCTTATAAGCCCCCCAGATTAATTCCAGATACCCAAATAGTGAGCTATCTGTGGCAAACCTAGCCACTTCTGGACTATATTTACTAAAGGTTGTCCGTAGGCTGAATGTGTACTGTGTATCTTGATTGTGTATGTATTATATTATGGCCGTTCGCATGCTGGCAGCCGTACGCTACCAGCATGCAAACCTTTCGTTTGACGAAACACGGCTATCCGGGCCGTTCGCCAAACGAATACGGGCTCCCCAGGTAGACCACACACTCACAGTCGTGTGGCACTAATTAACTGATTGCAACAATGTTGCAATCGGTAATTGAAGGCTCTCCTAGGTGGCCGTCGTTCGGCTACCGACCATGCGGCGGTCGGCCATCTTGGATCCTTTGTCTCTGCAGCGGTGTTCGGTCGTCGAGAGCCTGGAACTGAAAACGGCTACTCAATGATCCGAACACCGCTGGACTTCCAGAGCGTTCGGGAGTTCCGCGTTCACCACATTCTGTTCCCCATCGATGTTCGGTAGTTTCAAACCGAACTCGATGGTTAAGTGTATTTTGTGCGGCGTTCGGTTAGTTTAGCTGGGATCTGAGCGGTATTCTCACTAAATGTGCCCGCAGACCCCAGCTATCTACCGAACGGTCGTTCGTATGAAAGCGAGTAATATTATGCGAAATATGGATTTCTATGTGAATTGCCAGTTTTGCTGCACGAGGGGATAATCCACTTAATCGTCCATTTTAGTGGGAGGATCCCTCTCGTGCAGCAATGCCTGTTGGGATAATTATACTGCCTGATGGGATGTGACCTGCCAGTAAATAAACTCAAGTCATTTCTACAAGATGAGGAATTTCATTATCTTTACACCAGCATGTGTACATTCTGTGTATAATGTGCCTTATGTGCGTTCGTGTCTCTATCACAGTTTGGGATGTTCTGTTTATATTTATGTGTTTCTGTTTTATAGTTTCCTTCCTAAATATGTCTATCGCAGTTTACACGGCATATGTTCACATGACAATGTAAAAGGTTGTTCAGATGACAATACTCCAATCAGCCAACGTGTTAGAACACAGCTCAGTCAATAGAACGAATTCTGCAATATTGAGACTATGGAAAGACAGCTTTATGTGTTTTTGTCTTATATAAATATTTGTGTTTTGAAGTCTATACTTGACAAAGCATCATATGAATGTAGTCTACGGGTATGTGCTGTGTCAAGGTGCTAATAGTGTTACAATATGGCCATGTTGGTGAGCAGGTTAGAGAAAAGGACAGGTGTTTATGTTTTGCAAATCTTTGCAGTTTTGCAAAGACCTACGAAGGTGACATCTTAGGCTAGGGTCCATTGGCCATGGGGTATATAGTCTAAAACTAGGTTTCCTTTCCTGAAGCTGTCAATTACGGAGGCCACCATCTTTATCCAGGGGACCCTCTTCAGTTGCTAGTGCTTCATTGCCAGGAGCCATGTCAGTGCTGAACACTCACACATGCGCAAGAATACAACACTGAGGTCTATTGAGGATCTTGTGATATGTGAGATGATGCCTGAATACCACAGTCATCAATTGTAACGGTTGCTGGGATTGGACAAGGGTTGAAATGGCTGCTGGGATTGGACAAAACCTGATGGTGGACCTCTGCTTTAATCAACATCTGTCAATCTCCGGCTTGAAATCTTTGGATTGCGTTGGAAGTTCACTGACATTCCATCGCAATCAGCATTAGCATTTCATAAAGATTGTGATGAGAAGTAATTAGAGAAGTGACAGAGCCTCTTTAACAAATCATTCATCATGGATATAATGATATCATTAATTGCTAATTTTACTTTAAAACAATAACTCTCCTCTTCTCCGTGATCCGAGGGCCATGAGCATTACACTAATGTAAACCACGAATAGAAGTTAAAATCCGGCAGCGTAAGATATCATCACACATACATTAATACCACCAAATAAAAGGGCATGCCAAGAATGATCTTAGTTTATTCATATTTATTAACTGACTACATTTACCGACGGACCGTTTTTGTTTAGGGGTGCTTTTAAAAAAACAGAGTTAAAAAGATGTAAATTGGATTTGTCAACTTTTGAAATGCTTACTTAAATGGGGTCACCCGTCCTTGATTTTGTTGATTTTTTTACTTTACCTGCTTATTTAATGGGTGAAAGGTTTGCTTTAAATATCGTGTAAGATTGGGTCTATTGTTTCGTTTTTTCTTTAGCTTTTTCTACTCCTCGTACACTGTGCCCTGGACACAATAAGTACTGTTAGTGTGTATAAATACATTATATAAATTATCTCAATTATGCAAAGTTAATTATGGCAGATGCAGGAGATTTCAAATGAATAGTAGGTCCTTGGCAAAATAATATCCATATAAATAGATATTTTAGACACATTTACATCTGAATAGATCCTTGTTGCAATTAATAGAAGTTACATTTCCCTACAAAGCGGTATAATAATAAAAAATAAATAGGCCCCATTAATCAAGGACCCAACGTCAGCAATGCGCACTCTACATTCATCAAATGCGCTACAGAGGCTTCACGCAATGTGTTTGTCTTGTTGGGATTTATTCACTAAACAGTGCTGTGTCTTTAGGTCAGAATTGCTCATTTGTGCAAACTCTCCAAACCACAACTTGGTTGTTTTAAGCAGAATGTTACAATTTGGTTTTCAGTTTACCGCCATTCACTGTTTAATTAAACACTTGTTGTTTTGATAATTTACTTTTGTATACATAAGCCAGCTTCAGCTGATGCCATCTACAATTTCAGCCCACGTTAGTGGCTATGGTGCCAGTTTGCCCCTGGCACCATCTCCCAGCTATTTGTCAAATTCATTTTGAATGTCTATGTCTATTGCAGAAGTTACACTTCCACATCTGCAACATCGATTCTGTCCAAGTTCGGATGGCTTTCATGAACTGAACACATCGGTTGACGCATTCATCCAGTGTAAGCCATGCAAATAGTGACGGAGTTGATATTGCTAATTTGGAAGTAAAACGCTGCCTTTGCATTACAGACAGCAAGGGCCATATGAAAGAGAGCAAACAAAAGTCACATTAAAGGGCTGGATTAAAATGATAAAACTAACCAGAAAATACAATCACTATATCCAAAGCACTCGTATGCCTGTCAATATAATTTTCAGCAATTTTTCTTATTTTGAATAAATCTCTGGCCAGGGAAGAGTTAAGAGCCTCCAAGTGCCATGTTACTGTATGTTGCATTCCATGTGTATATGTATCAGCCAGTTTTGTACCAGCTGGGGTTCCAATATGCAGCACGCAATGCATAAAAGGGAATAACCAGGAAGGTTTGTAATTCAGTAATTAACTGTAATTAATGAATACAAAGTGAAGACTCATTCACAGTTGAAATTATCACATTAGCTGCTGTCACCCTTTGTATACACAAAACAGCGGGAATTCAATTATTTTATTCTTCAAAGCTAATTTAAAATTTAAGGAATGCCATTACAAGAAATAATAGGTAGGCAGAAAATGGGAATCAGAGCCGGCAGTTGGTCGTCCGAAAAAAAAAAAAATATAAAAAAATCACCGCAGACTTCGAAAAAATGTTTCTATCTCCCCCCCGAGAAATGATAATAGATTGCCAGTGCTTTCTGAGAAAGACAGCAAAGAGAACATCATGGGGGGCAAACACGTAACTTGATGTCGAATCTCCATTGGTAAATATCTGCTCTCCCAGATAAAATGTGTGTTGGACTTATGCCCAGCCTACAGATGTGGATGTGGTCTTGCAGGTATATCCTGTGTTGGGCTCACTCACTCACAGCTGTTGCTAATCTGGTATTTCAAAGAAAACACTAGCTGGAAGGACATCTGGGCGCTAAGTGTTCTGGAAAGCCCTACAAAGTCCATTCATTAAGGCCAATGTGCAAACTGACCAGCGGTTTGTAGGAACAGGGTACAACATACCAGAATTACATGGCTCCTTCCAGTAGAAAAATAGTAAATAGGATGAACAACGTGCAGACCTGAGAGAAGGACTGTAATGGAAAACTGAGCACAGCTCAGTAATAACAAGGATTTCATTTCCTGACCATTGCTCCATTGGGGATCTCGGAACGAGGATTTTCCTTTGACCCATCAGAGTCCACAAGTCATAAAACTGTCTTTGTAGCCGTTTCCCCCTGTTTACCAGTTATTTCCACCAGAAGGCAATTTGACCTTTAATGTAAACAGACATTCATAAATCATCTCTCTTATCCCTGGGGGGTATTTCCCATTCGGCCACATGGCTCCCTTTATCCAATCAAAGCAGCAGGCACCAAAAAAAGAGACCATTGATGGGAAAAAGGTGATTGTAAATGTTGATCTTATTCACAAAGCGAGAAATGATCAATAAAAAAAGTAACAGTGAGAAATCTACAATTACATATTATATACTTAATAAATATCTATAATCGATAACTAGAGGGCTTATCTTAGTTCATCCTAAACCCACTATCTGGAGGATATCAACGATTTTCCCACATGACTCCCTTTATCCAATCAAAACAGTCGAAATGCACGCCACACTTGTGATCTAACATCAAACCGAGATATTGGGTCACAAATGTGAGTATTTTAGATTTACTGTGGGCAGCATAGAGTGTCAGTGATGTACTGAGACCAGCATCTATGTAACAATGCAGGGGCGTATTTTGTGTAGAGTCAGTATATGAATGAAGAGAGTGTATTTGTGATGCGTGTCAGTGAATGTAAATGATACGCATCACATTTAATGTGTGTGAATGCAGGGATGTGTTTGTGCGAAATGTTGGAATATGTGAATAAGTGTCAGTGTGTGAATGCAGGGATGTGTGAATAAGAGTCAGTGTGTGAATGCAGGGATGTGTGAATAAGTGTCAGTGTGTGAATGCAGGGATGTGTTTGTGCGAAATGATGGAATATGTGAATAAGTGTCAGTGTGTGAATGCACAGTAGACTTCTGCATTTGGTTTAGGATCACCTAAGCACTGTACAGAAATATAACCAAGCAAACAACTAGTGCAATGGAAAGCATGTTATTTTGGTTTGGAATTCCCTTCCTTTGTCCATTTTGAAAGGTGTGGTGAAAAATAGTAATTAACCTTGACTCTTCCAGTATCTTTAGAAATCTTCTCTTTGACTTTGGAGATGCTATCCAGAGGTATGAATTCTAGAGCTGTGTTCCCTTCGCATAGTGAAGTTTATTTGGAGTATCACCAGCCAGTTAACTTTTCAGATACAATTCTTGAGAGTAGGCCCATGCCAGCTTGGGTGGCTGCCAAGCTTATATTCCCAGATGGTAGTTATGACTGCATGCCATGCTATGGCGTCATGGCTCCCAGATAATCTCACATAGTGAACCTTTTAATCTTGTTCCAGAATTAAACATGGACTCCAATGACATACAATGTCTACATACAGTGCAGGTGTGGAATGAGTTGGAGTTTTGGCTTGGACACTTTAGACACTTCTGAATCTCATTGGAGTGAAGATTCTATGTTCTCTAGGTGAAATATGCCTTAAAATGGAGTTGTATGACGGTTGTGTCAAAGTATCAATCCCCTCAATGGTTGCATTATTGCATAAACATAAATATGTATGTGACTTGAGGCAGTACATCTAAAATGTTGATAGGTCAGATCTCCACTAATCCCTAAAATGGGAATTCATTATTATTATTGCACTCATTGTCAGTTTTGGAATGTGTCCAAGCATCAGGAAACAACTTCTGGAGACAAACACAATTATACTGCCTTCATTTATTAAGATAACGAGGATATCTAGATCCCATCCAGCTGATTTCAAGTACCACTCCACCATATGTGCGTATATGGGTGCATTACACGTTGTGTTGGCATTCCTGGTTTCTCAAGCATCCTGCCTCCTCAATGTGGTTGGGCTCCATCCACTAATCGTACTGTCCCCACTATACTGCTGAACTAATCTTACTGTCCCCACTATACAGCTGAACTAATCTTACTGTCCCCACTATACAGCTGAACTAATCTTACTGTCCCCACTATACAGCTGAACTAATCTTACTGTCCCCACTATACAGCTGAACTAATCTTACTGTCCCCACTATACAGCTGAACTAATCTTACTGTCCCCACTATACAGCTGAACTAATCTTACTGTCCCCACTATACTGCTGAACTAATCTTACTGTCCCCACTATACAGCTGAACTAATCTTACTGTCCCCACTATACAGCTGAACTAATCTTACTGTCCCCACTATACTGCTGAACTAATCTTACTGTCCCCACTATACAGCTGAACTAATCTTATTGTCCCCACTATACAGCTGAACTAATCTTACTGTCCCCACTATACTGCTGAAATAATCTTACTGTCCCCACTATACAGCTGAACTAATCTTATTGTCCCCACTATACAGCTGAACTAATCTTACTGTCCCCACTATACAGCTGAACTAATCTTACTGTCCCCACTATACAGCTGAACTAAACTTACTGTCCCCACTATACCGCTGAACTAATCTTACTGTCCCCACTATACTGCTGAACTAATCTTACTGTCCCCACTATACAGCTGAACTAATCTTACTGTCCCCACTATACAGCTGAACTAATCTTACTGTCCCCACTATACAGCTGAACTAATCTTACTGTCCCCACTATACTGCTGAACTAATCTTACTGTCCCCACTATACTGCTGAACTAATCTTACTGTCCCCACTATACAGCTGAACTAATCTTACTGTCCCCACTATACTGCTGAACTAATCTTACTGTCCCCACTATACAGCTGAACTAATCTTACTGTCCCCACTATACAGCTGAACTAATCTTACTGTCCCCACTATACAGCTGAACTAATCTTACTGTCCCCACTATACTGCTGAACTAATCTTACTGTCCCCACTATACAGCTGAACTAATCTTACTGTCCCCACTATACAGCTGAACTAATCTTACTGTCCCCACTATACCGCTGAACTAATCTTACTGTCCCCACTATACAGCTGAACTAATCTTACTGTCCCCACTATACAGCTGAACTAATCTTACTGTCCCCACTATACTGCTGAACTAATCTTACTGTCCCCACTATACAGCTGAACTAATCTTACTGTCCCCACTATACAGCTGAACTAATCTTACTGTCCCCACTATACTGCTGAACTAATCTTACTGTCCCCACTATACAGCTGAACTAATCTTACTGTCCCCACTATACAGCTGAACTACTTACTGTCCCCACTATACTGCTGAACTAATCTTACTGTCCCCACTATACAGCTGAACTAATCTTACTGTCCCCACTATACAGCTGAACTAATCTTACTGTCCCCACTATACAGCTGAACTAATCTTACTGTCCCCACTATACAGCTGAACTAATCTTACTGTCCCCACTATACAGCTGAACTAATCTTACTGTCCCCACTATACTGCTGAACTAATCTTACTGTCCCCACTATACAGCTGAACTAATCTTACTGTCCCCACTATACAGCTGAACTAATCTTACTGTCCCCACTATACAGCTGAACTAATCTTACTGTCCCCACTATACAGCTGAACTAATCTTACTGTCCCCACTATACAGCTGAACTAATCTTACTGTCCCCACTATACAGCTGAACTAATCTTACTGTCCCCACTATACAGCTGAACTAATCTTACTGTCCCCACTATACAGCTGAACTAATCTTACTGTCCCCACTATACAGCTGAACTAATCTTACTGTCCCCACTATACAGCTGAACTAATCTTACTGTCCCCACTATACAGCTGAACTAATCTTACTGTCCCCACTATACAGCTGAACTAATCTTACTGTCCCCACTATACTGCTGAACTAATCTTACTGTCCCCACTATACAGCTGAACTAATCTTACTGTCCCCACTATACAGCTGAACTAATCTTACTGTCCCCACTATACAGCTGAACTAATCTTACTGTCCCCACTATACAGCTGAACTAATCTTACTGTCCCCACTATACAGCTGAACTAATCTTACTGTCCCCACTATACTGCTGAACTAATCTTACTGTCCCCACTATACAGCTGAACTAATCTTACTGTCCCCACTATACAGCTGAACTAATCTTACTGTCCCCACTATACAGCTGAACTAATCTTACTGTCCCCACTATACAGCTGAACTAATCTTACTGTCCCCACTATACTGCTGAACTAATCTTACTGTCCCCACTATACAGCTGAACTAATCTTACTGTCCCCACTATACAGCTGAACTAATCTTACTGTCCCCACTATACAGCTGAACTAATCTTACTGTCCCCACTATACAGCTGAACTAATCTTACTGTCCCCACTATACTGCTGAACTAATCTTACTGTCCCCACTATACAGATGAACTAATCTTACTGTCCCCACTATACTGCTGAACTAATCTTACTGTCCCCACTATACAGCTGAACTAATCTTACTGTCCCCACTATACAGCTGAACTAATCTTACTGTCCCCACTATACAGCTGAACTAACCTTACTGTCCCCACTATACAGCTGAACTAACCTTACTGTCCCCACTATACTGCTGAACTAATCTTACTGTCCCCACTATACAGCTGAACTAATTTTACTGTCCCCACTATACTGCTGAACTAATCTTACTGTCCCCACTATACTGCTGAACTAATCTTACTGTCCCCACTATACAGCTGAACTAATCTTACTGTCCCCACTATACAGCTGAACTAATCTTACTGTCCCCACTATACAGCTGAACTAATCTTACTGTCCCCACTATACAGCTGAACTAATCTTACTGTCCCCACTATACAGCTGAACTAATCTTACTGTCCCCACTATACAGCTGAACTAATCTTACTGTCCCCACTATACTGCTGAACTAATCTTACTGTCCCCACTATACAGCTGAACTAATCTTACTGTCCCCACTATACAGCTGAACTAACCTTACTGTCCCCACTATACAACTGCACTAACCTTACTGTCCCCACTATACTGCTGAACTAATCTTACTGTCCCCACTATACAGCTGAACTAACCTTACTGTCCCCACTATACTGCTGAACTAATCTTACTGTCCCCACTATACTGCTGAACTAATCTTACTGTCCCCACTATACAGCTGAACTAATCTTACTGTCCCCACTATACAGCTGAACTAATCTTACTGTCCCCACTATACAGCTGAACTAATCTTACTGTCCCCACTATACTGCTGAACTAATCTTACTGTCCCCACTATACTGCTGAACTAATCTTACTGTCCCCACTATACTGCTGAACTAATCTTACTGTCCCCACTATACTGCTGAACTAATCTTACTGTCCCCACTATACAGCTGAACTAATCTTACTGTCCCCACTATACAGCTGAACTAACCTTACTGTCCCCACTATACAGCTGAACTAATCTTACTGTCCCCACTATACAGCTGAACTAATCTTACTGTCCCCACTATACTGCTGAACTAATCTTACTGTCCCCACTATACTGCTGAACTAATCTTACTGTCCCCACTATACAGCTGAACTAATCTTACTGTCCCCACTATACTGCTGAACTAATCTTACTGTCCCCACTATACAGCTGAACTAATCTTACTGTCCCCACTATACAGCTGAACTAATCTTACTGTCCCCACTATACTGCTGAACTAATCTTACTGTCCCCACTATACAGCTGAACTAATCTTATTGTCCCCACTATACAGCTGAACTAATCTTACTGTCCCCACTATACAGCTGAACTAATCTTACTGTCCCCACTATACAGCTGAACTAAACTTACTGTCCCCACTATACCGCTGAACTAATCTTACTGTCCCCACTATACTGCTGAACTAATCTTACTGTCCCCACTATACAGCTGAACTAATCTTACTGTCCCCACTATACAGCTGAACTAATCTTACTGTCCCCACTATACAGCTGAACTAATCTTACTGTCCCCACTATACTGCTGAACTAATCTTACTGTCCCCACTATACTGCTGAACTAATCTTACTGTCCCCACTATACAGCTGAACTAATCTTACTGTCCCCACTATACTGCTGAACTAATCTTACTGTCCCCACTATACAGCTGAACTAATCTTACTGTCCCCACTATACAGCTGAACTAATCTTACTGTCCCCACTATACAGCTGAACTAATCTTACCGTCCCCACTATACAGCTGAATGCCGGCTGATCAATAACAGTTTGGTTTAGGCATTCCAACGTCAACTCACCAACCAGGAAAACTCTGGATTTTCACCAGCAATAACGTCTCCGCACATACCGCAGTTCATTCACACAGTAAATAACTCTACGGGTTTCTTACAGAGATCATTTGGTCTCTTCATTGTACATAAACGTCCGTTTGCTCCTTGAAAGAAACATATTTGTTTATCTGTGACTTTCTTTATTATTAGGCCGCGGTCTTCCTTTTAAACCCGCCCATACCTCACTGTTCTGCTACAGCTGTCTGTCTATAGACATTCAATACAAGGAGTGGGGAAAAAAACGTATTTTATGAGCTGACGTAATGGTACAAAGCTTGCTTCTAAGCCATCAATATAGCAATCTTTTATCCCCTCCACCCTGCCACATTCCATTTTTTTACTGTGCTCTAAGAAAGCCGTGTGTTATTTTTCTCTAGTGATTGGCTGCTGACTTGTGCTATAGGAAGACAGAGGGTAGAGACTGATAAGGAGAGAGAGATGATTCTATTAGTACACTGTAGTGCTAATTAATGAATCCTGCCAGTAATTGGGAAGGTGTGAGGCTCTGCAATATTGAAACCATAGCTATTTGTTCTATACCTCCCCCATAGCTTTCAAATATCTCTCACCATCGCTCTCATCTCAGACACTTATCCATGCAAATCTTTCTGACAAGGCTCCGTACCTCGTTCTACCTAATTGGACAGTATAGAGTTATTTATGGCGTCTCTTGACATTTAGACCTTGGTTGGAGGTGCTTCAAAAATCGTTAGCAAACATGGCTTTTGCGGCATTGTCATATATATTCCCCTCTCTTTAATCCTAATTCTGGCCAGTGTGGGAATTAATATTTAAACAGTATTGTCTTGATCCAAGTAGATGTAAGTGTATCTGAGGGTCAGTTAAGGTCCTTAAATTCATTTTTCTTTTTTTTTTCTGCTTGTTGTTAAGCTGCCCTTTCCTGCAAGAAAACACGGACTTGGAAATCTGTTGTAATGACCAACTCACCTTGATTTATTTTTGATTTTTTTAGGCCATGTTGCCAAATGGAAAACTTAATGCATTAAGAAATGTAAAGGAACGCTGTAGGCACCATAGTAATGATTGAAGTGGTTATGGTGCCTGGAGTTGATGGGAGCTGGGTCCTACTTCAATGTTAACCAATTCACTGCCGAGCACTTTTTGATTTAGAAAACTATTAGCATAACATATATTAGGCCCTGGGGAGATAGCGCAGCTAAGCGGACAAGGGCACATGTAGGAGTGTGGGGATAGATGCATGGGATTGGTTGGGAAGAGTCTGTGGGTGTGATTATGTTCTGTGTAAGACAGTGTGGGGGAGGTCTTACCTCAGTGCCACTTGGGATTCGGGCCAGCAAACAGCTTCCTGTCCTCCTGCTCCTGTTTGCCTGGGCCTGCAGATTTACACAGCTTGATGGTTGAGGCTCTCTGGCTTCCCTCAGGGCTGCTGCAGCGTGGATGGTGGCCGGCACCTGTGGGAGCAATTGGCAAGCATTAATAAAGGTATGGCTACCGGTGTGGGCCCCCCCCGCGGCCTACCTCCCCCTGGAGCACCCCCTGCGGTCTCCCCTGCTGCCTCCCGTGCGGTCCCTGCCCCTGGGGGCCGCACCAGCACTGGCAGGCATTCCCAACCGCCTGCCAGGCTCTTCCCTGATCCCACTCCTCGGGCCCGGTTGAGGACTGGGAGCCCGGGCCCGTGGCAACGCCAGGACCGCGTGTCTGGGGGCTCCAGACACGCGGCCTACCTCCAGTGCCTGTGATTTGCGGCCTTCTGCGGCCGCGCGCGTGGCACGACCTTCTGCACGAGGCCTGCTACTGCCGCGCGGCCAGCCGCCTCCATTCCCGCACGGCCTGGTACTCCCAGGCCGGGGATGCGGCCTAGTACCGCGGAAGTACTGCCTAGTACGGCGGAAGCAGCAGGCCGCGCGGCCTATTACTATAAGGCCGGGGATGCGGCCTGCTACCGCCGCGCGGCCTGCTACCGCCGCGCGGCCTGCTACCGCCGCGCGGCCTCCTGGTGCGGCTGCCGCGCGGCCTACACGCTGGTCTCCCTCCACACCATCCGCCCCGGCCGCCTGTGCTGGATTGCGGTCCGGGGGCGGTGGGCGGCGGATACAGCCATCCGGGCGGCAGACGGCCGCCCGGCGACGGTCCAGGTCCCCCCGCGGCCCGCGGGGAGGTGTGGTGGTGAGTAGGCCCTTGCGGGCCGCGCGGGGTACATGGGTACCGCCGTTGGGAGTCCAGGGGGGGTCCCCTTGCCCGTCGGGAGCCTCCTCTGCCAGTGAGGAAGGCTCCCAGGGCTGTCTCACCTGTGTCCCCCCCCCCTCCCCCTTTCCCCTGTTGGCTCTGTCCGTTCTGTTTGGGGGGGCCCAGCTTGCCTTGGCTGGCCCCCCCTCCTCTTGCCCGGTGTCCTCTTCCCCTCTCTCTCTGGTGGTCCCCCCCCTGCTCTATTTCCTCCCTTTTCCCTCCTGTTTCCCCCTTCCTGCTCTATCCCCCCCCCTGTCCCTCCCTGTCTGCCTTCCCTTTGTTCCCCCCCCCCTCTTCCTATCCTGCCCCCCCCTCTTCCTATCCTGCCCCCCCCCCTCTTCCTAGCCTGCCCCCCCCTCTTCCTATCCTGCCCCCCCCCCTCTTCCTATCCTGCCCCCACCCCCCCCCCCACCCCACCACCCCTGTGTAGGTCACTTACCTCGGCCATCTCCTCTGGGGCGTGGGCTCTCATCTTCTCTGCTGCTTCTTCTCAGGATACTGCTGCTGTTCAGGGACCGTCCAGCAGGTGGCGCTTGGATCACAGCCGATGTCTTCTGTGGATGCTGGGACTGCTGATTCTTCGCCTCAGCCTTCTGTGAGCGCAGTGCCGGGCTTGGATCGCCAGGCTGCGACCGGTGAGTACGCTTCCCCCCTCCTTTTCGCGCTCGCGTGCATACGTTGTTCCTTCCTTTATTCAGTCTGGTCTTGCACACTCAAAAAAAAAAAAAAAAAAAGAATGCACTGTAAATTGCCAACTGGAATAAATTATCAAAAAAAAAAAAAAAAAAGAGAAAAGTAAAATGCATACGACAAAAGTGCTATGACTTATACATGAAGATTGATCGTTCACAAAAAAAAAAAAAAAATAAAGAAAACTGAAGAGAAATAAAAAAACAAAACATATATAAAAGAACAGCAAAACAACAATTAAAAAAAAAAAAAAAAAGAACGAAGCGGAAGTAAACAACTGAAATAGAATACAAGTACTTAGGTGCATGGCCGCCGCTTCCCCCTCCCCCTTGAATTTCAGTATGCATCGTATGTTTCAGTGCGCTTTCCTGCAGCGTCCCGAGTTCGTGTGACTCTGGGTGTTGCTGGGCTTATATGGCCCGTTTGGCTTGCGCGCAATGCTAGGGGGCAGATGGTGGGGAGGGGCTTTTATTGCAGGGACGTTCCCTCCTGCCACGGGGGTCCCTTGACTAAGAGGGACATTAGGGGCTCCAGGAGGGTCGTGGGGAGCATGCTCTGGTCGGTTACACCCCATGGCACATGTTCAAATGCACCCTGTGTTCTGGTTTGCATGGTCGGGGAGAGGGCTCCCCGGGCATGCGCTGCGTGGTTCTGCGGTCAGGACACTTTCCGGACGTGTATCGTCCGTGGGAGGAGCTGGGTTGGTGGAGGTACGTTTTGCACTTTAGTTGGCGGTGCAACCCTTCTTGGCCTGGGGCCGGATGGGCTCCGGTCTCTGGTTTTGCTTAGGTCTCACCTGGTGCCTCAGCACGGTGCGTTTTTCGTCCTCTCTGCGATCTGTTGGGATGGGGACGTGGGTGCTCTCGGTGCTGGACCCCCAGTCCATGGGAGGGCTCCTTCGGGTGGTGTGGGTCCAGTTTCCCAAGACCGCTCGATTAGCTTACTTCCCAATCGTTATAGGTTTGAAAATTGAAAAAGCCGAACAGAATCGGCGAAACGCGTTTTGGACTTTGGACTTAACACCACTGTGTATGTATTGCAATTTATTTTTTAAAGTTTTATACTAATGGAATAAATATAAATTTTATTGAATCTGCACTTTGGTGGACCATTTTATCCTGCTTAAAGAAGGGTAGAGTCACCCTAGAATTGGACTCATCTGCTTATACACTCAGAGCCAAGTGATAGGCTCTCTTTAAGGTGAGAAGCCATCTGTATGTGTGTATACTATACCCTACCTGATTAAGGATTTCTGCACCAGGGCAATTCTCCCTGTCTCCCCCTACCCCTTTGTTTTACATGCTTCTGAGGAACATCTTACACGTGGACCTAGAAGGTGTGTGCCACCTTAAGTGCACAACGGCGCAAGTGATTAGAGCCAATCCATAATAGGCTCTAAACCACGTGAGTGCTTCCAATTTGGAATATATATTTCCATTTTTTAATTCAACAGTGTTGCACTATATACTTTTCCCTTTTGTTCTTATACAGCCATTCACAACTACTATATCCCCAATAAGCTGGGAGTAAGTAATCCACATTTCAGCGCTACGCACCTTCACTAATTTGGCACTTATCTGTTAAATAGTGTTTTTTTTGTATTCAATGTAATAGGAATAGAGAGTTCCTATTTTTGTGTGAAAGCTGCTATAACTGAGAGCACTTTAAATTTCACTATTTTAAGCGCCTTATAACACAGAACACTTTGTATACCAATCGTTATAGGTGCCCGTTTCCTTCCGGGGGCTGGGTTTGAGTTGGTGGCTCGGCGCAGCGGTATGCGTGGGTGGGGCTGCGGGGCCTGGGGCCTTGCTGACGAAGGCGGCGGTGGAATTGGTCTTCCGGCTGCTGCCGGTACGCCCGTCGAGTTGTTGTTTCTGGGCTGTGTTCTGATAGTCAGAATTGGGTGGCTATGTGCCTCCACGTAAGTTGCTCCCGATGTCGCTTATGTGGGGCCGTCAGTGTCGCATGTACGCACTCTGCTGTTGCAGTGGTTTTCTTGGGATAGTGTTTTGGAGTTTCTGAGTTCCATGGCCGAGGCCTTATTCGTGGGTCGGGATGTGTGCTCTTGTCTCCTGGATAGTGGGATCAATTCCTGTGAGGGAAACGCCGGTGCCCCTGGCTGCGGTGGGGCATCAGGCAGGAGGCGTCGGGGGCTTGGAGGGGCGTTGTGGGTTTCGGCTGCGCTACCCGTGGGCTCTCCGGGGTACGCTGGGCTTTGCCTGTTGGGGTTGCCCTTGGGACTGTATGGGGTTCCTGCTGGGCCTCCTCTAATGCTGTCTTGTGCAATCTGGCCCCCTGTGTCCTTTTCTGCTGGCTTCCAACTGTTTCGCCGCCGCAGCAGGTTTTGGGCCATTTGGGCTCTCAGGAGTGTGCTGCCTCTTGCCAATACGCTGGCTCTGGCGGACGCTGGTGTTCTTGGAGGTCCCCCTTTCTGGTGGCATGGTAGGCATGTGGTACCCAGCTCACGAACAAGGGGGTGGGTTTTCCCTGGGGACCATCGTGGGGTGATGCTGGCTGTCTTTCACATGTTACAGTACCCTATACCCCGGAGGTACTCTGGTACTCTGGCTCGGTGCTGTTTGAGGCTAGGGGAGGCTGGTCAGGGTTTGTCCGGTGGTTACCGATATGATGGCCGATGCTCTGTCTTGTTCATTATAGAGCGTACTCGGGTGGAGGTGTCACGGGGTCGATTTGTATGGCAGTGGAGGTGTGGTCAGTTGGTCCAGCGGTCTGCTGAAGCTGGTCTGTAGGCAATCTCTGGGGCGGCGTGGGGCCCGCTCCAGTAAGGTTGGAGGGTTCGGGACGGATGGGTACGTTTCTTTTTTGGGTTCCGGGATTTGACTGCTCATATACATGTTTGGTTCCGTTGAGTAAGCGTTGGAATGGACTTCCTTCAGGTTTCGCAGCTCGATGGCTGTTGTCATTGGGAAGGGTACGTTGGTTGAGGTTGGCTGTTTCATCGATAGAATCTGTGCAATTCTTGGATGTTGCGGGGTTGACTTTCTGCATCCTCCTGGGGTAGGTGGGATGCACGGGGTTATGGTTGGGCTCCTACCAAGCTGTGGAAGTCTCTACCTACCTCTATTGAAGTCTCATTCCATTTTTGGTCCGCTTGGAGTTCCAGTGGAGAGTGGAGACGTCCAGCCGCCCAAGCTTATCCGGGCAGGCACATGTTCTGGTGATTTATTCACTTTGATATTGTGAGTGCAATCTTGTTTCAGCGCATTATCTTTTCTTTTGCGGTATTACACTAGGTAATTTATTTTTTTTTTTTTTTTCTGTTCCTGTTTTTAGATTATGTACAGCCGTATCTCATTCCCCTCTGTGTCTCTGTATATGTTGTAAAAGGTCGGGAACTGGGCCACGACCTTGAGAGGCTGTTGTAACTACACCAGATAAGTGTGGGTATATCTAGATGCCATTGTCACTAATTTGGAGGTGTCATATGTAGATATACTGTTTGTATTTTGTCCTGGCAAGCTGTAATGGGTTTCCAGGATGGTCTGTATTATACCGTTCCGATCGGGGGCGGTGCAGGGTTCCGTCATTTGCCTGTTTTCGTTGGGAGTACTGTTCCGTCCCTGGGATTGTTCGGCCTCCTCCCCGGTTTGTTTCTCGGAGATGGGTTTTTTCACCCCCGCGTCCATCTAGTTGGGGTGTTCCTCTTGGGGGCTCGACTTCCTGGATAGGGATGGTGGGGAATTCAAAGGGCATTTATTTTGGTTGGGGGCGGCTACAGACACCGCCAGGCTGGGCGTGCCTGCGCCGATGGTTCAGAGGTCTGGCTCCGGCTACGTGAAGGGGGTGTGGCTCCTCCTCATACGGGGTCAGCTGCCCCGCCTCATGGGGTCCAGGGGTTTTGTCATCCCTGGGTGGAATGACGTGGGTCGGTGGTGGTTTAGGACTTGGGTGCTCTTCGATCGGGACATGTTGCGCATTCTGTTTCTTCCCTGAGGTTCCCAGGGGCTAGGCTGCGCCCAGGGCCGGCCTTAGGCATTTAGACGCCCTGTGCGAAAAATCTTCACAGCGCCCCCCCCCCCCCCCCGTCATCCATGTATGCTGTTATGTTTGTGTTGTCTGTGTATGTAATAGTACGTGTGATGACTGTGTGTGATATGTAGGCTATGTGTGATAATTGTAATGGGTATATTAACAGTGTGTGATATGCGTGTATTGGTTGTATGTGACACACACACACACAGACACACACACAGAGTCAGACGGCCATACACACACAGGAAGACATCCACACACACACAAGCAGACAGTCATACACACACACACAGACACACACAGGCAGGCAGTCACACACACACACAGACACACACAGGCAGACAGTCAGTCATACACACAGACACACACAGACAGTAATACACACAGACACACACAGAGGCAGACAGTCATATACACACACACACACACGCAGACAGTCATACACACAGACACACACAGGCAGACAGTCATACACACAGACACACACAGGCAGACAGTCATACACACAGAGGCAGTCATACACAGTCACACACACAGAGGCAGACAGTAATACACACAGACAAACACACAGATGCAGACAGTAACACACACAGACACACAGTGGCAGACAGTCATATACACACACACACACACACGCAGACAGTCATACACACAGACACACACAGGCAGACAGTCATACACACAGACACACACAGGCAGACAGTCATACACACAGAGGCAGTCATACACAGTCACACACACAGAGGCAGACAGTAATACACACAGACAAACACACAGATGCAGACAGTAACACACACAGACACACAGTGGCAGACAGTCATATACACACACACACACACACGCAGACAGTCATACACACAGACACACAGAGGCAGACAGTCATACACACAGACACACAGAGGCAGACAGTCATACACACAGACACACAGAGGCAGACAGTCATACACACAGACACACAGAGGCAGACAGTCATACACACAGAGGCAGACAGTCATACACACAGAGGCAGACAGTCATACACACAGAGGCAGTCATGCACAGTCACACACACAGAGGGCAGACAGTAATACACACAGACAAACACACAGAGGCAGACAGTAATACACACAGACACACAGTGGCAGACAGTCATATACACACACACACACACAGACACACAGAGGCAGACAGTCATACACACAGACACACACACAGAGGCAGACAGTAATACACACAGACACAGTGGCAGACAGTCATATACACACACATACAGTCATACACACACACACAGGCAGACAGTCATACATACACACACACACACAGAGACACACACAGGCAGACAGTCATACACACAGACATACAGAGGCAGACAGTCATATACACACACACACACACATAGGCAGACAGTCATACACACAGGCAGAGAGTCACACTCACCTGACAATCACACAGTTACCTGTGGAGTTCATTGTGGAGGCAGTGCAGCTCCTGGTGACTGTTTGGTGGGGAAGCAGGGACTCCTTCCTGCTTCCCCTGCAGCCGTTTTCCGGCGCTTTTAGCTCCGCCCCCGCCGCACGGTAAGCTCCGCCCCCGCTGCAAATTTAAAAAAAAAAAAAAAAAAAATTTTTTTTTTTTTTTTTTTTTTTTAATCGGCTGTGCGGCCGCACGGCGCCCCCTGCTCCATGGCGCCCTGTGCGGCCGCACAGCTCGCACACCCCTAAGGCCGGCCCTGGCTGCGCCTATCGCCCTTTCCTGTTGGCAGTGCACTCCGCAATGTGAGTGCCCTGGTGCGCTGCCGTCGGTCATCAGAATGGTTGGGTTTCTAGGTTTGTCATGGCCGTAACAAAAATGACTACACGTATAACGGACAAAATGAATAACTAAAACATGAACACTTCCAGGTCGCCTTTTGGGTTTGGCCAAAGGTGACCTGGGTATCTTGAAGGGAGGGGTGCGCTTGCTGGAGGTCGGACTTGACCTCTGTTAATCTAGCGCTGCGTGAAGTGGTGGAACAGGCCATGGCTGGTTGTGGTGGGGTCCCCCGCTGATTTAGGCGTAAAACAGCGGGGTTGTGGCGGGGTATGTCCTTGCCAATTGAGTTTGAGGTTACGTTTAAGTAGATGGAATGAGATGAACAAGTTTTTTAAGGTCTCAAACCTCCCCTGCTCTAAAGGTTTAACTTTAGGTTGCCTGAGGTCTCGTGCCCATCGAGCGTGGATAAGGTCGGCTGATGGCAGGCATTGGAAGGATTTTTATGACGAGGGGGGAGGTGAGAGGGAGTGGTGATTAGGAACCACTCCATGTTTTTATTGGCAAGGACGGTTGGGTCACTGTATAACACTATGGGTGGAGTTATATATGTATATATGTTAATTTATTCTTATTTATGTCTAATGTTTTGGTTACAGAAAAGAAGAGATTTAATAAATAAAGTTATGGATGTGTTATGCAGTAATTTAGTTGTGATAATAAATGCTGTGGCCTGTTTCATCCATACTAAGTGGTCTGTCGTTATTGGGGGGTTTAATGGGGTTAGATTTTGTTCTAGGCTGCATCGCGATTCCCCACTACGTACATACATGAAGCAAGGAGAGCATCGCTAGCGTATAAACAGAGCATAACACGGCGATTTAATGCAAGGATTGTTTTGCTGACAAAAATGTAAAAAATAAAAAGATCTAAATTTGCACAATTTTTCTTTTTTATTTATTTGCTCATCCTTTATTAAATAAATCTTGGGAAATTAAACATTTTAGACAGTATACAGTGTCCTTTATCCTGCAATATTTCACACATTCAGTAGATGTGCCAAAAAGATATAAATAAAACTGGTCAATAAATAAAGCAGCCCCCAGAGTGATTCTAAATGTGCATAGAGACATAGGGATTGTTCAGCACGATAAGCACGCAGACTCGCAACAAAGTTTGGGTGTTGGAGATAGACAAAGATGGCCGAAAATCAAAGATGGAGGTAAAGTGCTGTCAGCTCAGAGTGGAACAATCGAGGCACCCCTCATATCAAGGTAAGTTTTAAACCACCAGACCGTGCTTGTATCCTAACATATCAGACTCTGTGTGAAATATTGTGTGCCTGTTTATTTTCATGATATGGATTTAACCATGTCCGTGCTCTACAATGTGACACATGGCGCTCCGGCCATGAACCGGTTAAGTTTTATTTAATCACCTGTATTACCGAAGAAGTACGTGTTATGCTATTCACTCTGGAGTTTTTTAATAAAAAAATATTTTGTCCATCTATCACAACTCACAGGGGTTAATTCCTTGTACATGTCACGCCACGAGTTTACAAACTCACCAACTCGGCTATTTTTCCCGTTATTTTATTTAAAACGTGCAATTTCCTTTTGATTGTCTCTAATTGCTAATTTTTTTAAATAAACCCCACAGTTTAGCGAACAGGCCCCTGTGTTTGTGTATTTAGAGAGAGCGAGAGAGTTTTCATTCGGTTTAATGATACACTGTAGCATTCGAGCATTTTACTAAGAGAGTTTATTGCAGGGGAGGTGGCTGGGGGGGGTCATGACTCGAATGGTCCTTATTTGGAAGTGTTCAGTAAAACGGAAGATGCTGTCACAATTCTGAAGTTTATTTAGTGTTCGAATGAATTGTAAAGGAGATTTATAACAGCGCGTTCACTGGCACATTAAGAAATAGCTGAAACAAGGATATCCTTAAATCTTGTGGGGCCCTCAGGTAATTACACTTCCCAGACTTACCCGCAACTTGTGAGGTCATGTACTTAAATATTGTACTTGGGACCCAGAGGAGCTGGGAATTCTTATTAATTGAGACTCTTAATATACTATTTTTATGTGTTAGGAGAAAACTGCAGAAGTGTTCCTGAGGGTATTTACGCTTATTTAAAATGATATAACTGTGTTCTTCGATATTTATGGTTCTACCTTATATAATAATTGTCTGTGTTTTGTTTAGGATTGCCGTTTATCTGAGCATCATGGGAAATGTAGTTCAGAAGCATATGGAGTGCTAAGGTTATTCTAAACGAAATACAAATATTTAACCACGTTTGTTTTTTACCTCTTTGGATATTTCTGGGCCCCTTTATTGGGCATGGCATAGTTATGGTGAGTGATGGGGGTATCGACTAAACCATGGGTCCTCAAACTCCGGCCCCCCAGATGTTGGTGAACTACAACTCCCATGATTCTCTGGTTATCTATGTAATTCAAAGAATCATGGGAGTTGTAGTTCAGCAACATCTGGGGGGCCGGAGTTTGAGGACCCATGGACTAAACCGTGTATTTTGGGACTGCACATTTTTTTCGTTTCAAAAACATAAATGAATCAATCAATTAATCCTTAACTAAGTAACTAGACAAAAATTACAATTAACGTTATTTTCTTAATGGTTTCTGGTTTGTTCCTCTGGAAAATTTAATGGAGTGAGGAGGACAGCAAATATGGTTACTTATTAAAGGGATACTATGATTCTCGGAATACAAATCTGTATTTTTAGCACTATAGCTCCCTTTCCTCTCCCCACCCCCCACTCACAGCCCCCCTGCAGTGTAAGGGTTTAAAAATCCTTACTGTACTCAACCGATTCCGGCGCTGATTTCCCTCGGCGCTGGGTTGGCACTCCACCTCCTCTGATGTCAACCAACGGGTGACGCTAATGCACATGCGCAGAGAGCGTCACACGCACATTAGGCCCTCCCCATAGGCAAGCATTGCTGAAATGCTTTCCCATGGGCATTTAACTGACGAGGGATGTCCTCATGTAGAGCGTCGCCTAACTGGACCAAAAGTCAACTAGCAAGCAGGAAGTGTCTCTAGTGGCTGTATGATTGACAGCCACAAGAGGCAGTCTTAGACATTCTCAGAAGCTGCAATAATTAACATTGCAGGGTTAAGGGGACAGGGACATTGAAGCTGACGGAGTGCTAAAGGTAAGGCAAAAAAACTATGAATCTTTATTTAGGCAACAAATAAACAAGAAAAAGGAACTGCACTCAGCCCTTCACCCTGGAATCCTTGGGTGCTCAACCGGATCAGTCCCAGTACCAAGAGGACCAAATATAAAGTTTAATTGTCGAAAGTAATCCAGGCACTCCAAAATGTTCCAGAAAAATAGGCAATTATTGGACCCAAGAACTAAAAATTGCCTATTTTTCTGGAAATTTTGCAGTGCCTGGATTACTTTCTCCAATTGTCATGTATTCTCATGTGATCCCGCTACCGCAACATTTAAATGTTTTAAAGGGCTATGTGCAGTGCTCACTTTCATTGCTGCCCATAGCTAATGTGTCAGCCTGAGACCACTAACTGTGACCCTAATTGGTAGAGGGGACTGCCAGGTATCGAGCTGGTCCCATTACAGCATGATGTGCTATGCTGTCACTGAGTGTGAAATCCTGCACTGCGTGATGGCATAGACCGTCACGATGTGCTTAAATGGTAAATAATGATGTGTCGTTTTTTCAGCCTTACCTTTTGCAATCCGTCATCCTAGGGTTCGTGTAGGTCTCTCTACCTGTTCTTGCTCCTCTGTCTATAATAACAACCTAAGTGAGGCATAAACAGAGTGCACAGTCCAAACGACACTTCCCAGAACCAACATTCCATTTGTACCAATGGAATTTCTAATTGCAGGGGGCACTTACCTCCTACTGCCCCCCTCTTACCCCACCCATGTTTAATTGTTACAATGCTTACTGTTCCTTTCACCTTATCTCCTATAGTGTCTTACATCCATTGCTAAGAAGCCTACATTGGCACGCGGTGACAGTCACATTCCAGAGCCATGATCTATGTCACATGATTTCTTTTTGAAGCAAAATTCAGTCGAACAACTGAAGGTCTCTCTGCCATTTTCCCTCAGGTCTTTCGTTTCAAGATATAGACCTCCCCTCCTCTCCGAGCAACCCACAGAGACACTTCCTCCATTCTTCTTCATCTTGACTAACAATTTGGTAATGAACTATTGATTTTCACTTCCTTGCGTATAGCCCATATTAGATTCCGGCTGATAAACTGCGCAAGAAACTTAGGTCTCTACTGTCCCTTTTTATGCTGTCACTGAAACAAAGTGCCACTGAAGGGAGATAATGACTGCACACAGTGATGTTTCACTGCCCATTTCATCAATTTGTAGCTCTTGACAGGGAGAAAAAGGCCGATTTTTCATAGTTTAATGTCCGGGCCGTGCTGCACAGCATCCAGTTGCATTGGAAACTTTGTATCCGTTGCGATGGCCATTCCCCATTTATAATCCCTCTGGGATAGTTTATCTAAAGGAAATCTTTCTATTCTCCTCGGCTATTTCTGCTGCACCTGGACTGCTCAATCCAGCCGGGGCACGAGGGATCAATACATCACAGTAAGTGGAAGAATTATTAAGTTTAAACCGAAATGGAGCCAGGAAAGCTCGGAACAATGTTAATCTTCTGTGCAAGTTGTTCAAATGGTAATGCTTAACTGTACTTCTGCCAAAGATTTGTTTAATTTGATTATTTTCGGTTGGTTTTATTGCTGACATTTTTTCTAAGTCTGTAATATGTCAGGATTTGTGCGTTTTATAGAGCTTTAGAGAAAGGTAGGAGTATTCAATTATGGAAGGGTTAAGAATGCGCAGCAGCCAGGTTAACCCTTCCACCGCAGAAGCTGTAATTCACGGATTACGGACTAAGTCATTCAGATTAACCCCTTCACGGCAGATTTATTTGTTTTACTTTTTATGGAAACATTGGAGGAACATGTAGCTTAGGGCAAAACGGTTATTACTGGCATAGATTGGCATTCCCGAAAAACACAGCTATACAAAATGATCCAAGTTTTACTTTTAACCCCTTAAGGACCAAACTTCTGGAATGAAAGGGAATCATGAAGTATTTTTCTGGAGTGAAAGTCATGGCATTAGAAGGCAGACCTATGGTGCCGCACTCTGCAAAACATTTGCTTTGTTGCAAAAACTATAAAGATTGAAAATAAATATATTGGGGAAAAATAGCAAATCAAACAGTTCTGTTGGTGCTTTAATGTATTTGTGTAAATATTGGGAGGATTAAACGAGATTATAGAGTGACACCTTACCTTGCAATATATAAAGTCTGAAATATTGGCAGAGAAGTAAAAATACCACGTTGTCACATAGAGGAGGATAATCAAAAATGATAACATTCCCTACTTATGGATAATTCTATGGAGGCTTTTATAGCAGCAATACAGTCCTCCGCCCATCCTAAATTCCTAGCAGGAGGTTAAAAAAATGTTTCAAGGCTGAAAATGGGTAATGGACAGACATCTGTACAATACAAGGCACTGCAGGCTTTTATTGCACCCTGTATTGAAGCACTGTAGTAAACCCAGAGATGTCCCTTTCCAACCCGCTAGAATATGTTTGACCAATGAGTCATCAATGCTCTTGTCCAGTTAGGAGGAAGAGGGATGGTGTGAGTCAAGTCCAATGCTGTAATATAGAGGGAAAGGTAAGTGGGTTCTAACAGGCTAAATTCTATTTTGCAGTTTTATAATGCAAAACAAACGTTTGCTCATATATACACATCTATGAGAGAAGTTGTATTTAAATGTTAATATTTTGACCCATTTTACAGATTGTCTGCAGCCGTAAAGCCAAGATACTTTATCAGTATTCCATCCTATTGGTTTCCATGGTGATAGCTCCACTTTGCGATCTTTGCCCCAGAATTGTATCTGAGACTGCATCCCCAATGTATCCGTGACACCGTGTAAAATAAAGACTGTTCCCAAAGTGTTTTAATGCTGCTTTACCTGACAATTACTCATTTCCCAGCTATTACTGGTGACGGCACGACATTAAATGAATCCTGTCTGAATCTACAACGCAACTTTCACACACACGGCCCAGGCTGGCCTTGGCTAAGACATTGGAATTATAATAACGGTTTACAGACAAGGAAATCGAGATAAGTTACAAGGAAGGTAGAAGAGTTCAGCAATGGAAGAAATTATCCTACAACACCAAGTTCTTAAGGAATCGCAAATGTACAACATTAACCCTTTCATGACAAGGAAATAGGAAAATACCAATCAATGATTCATGCCATCCTGGCACAACGCATGTCATGAACGGTTTAAAATGTTCAATGCCCAGATTATCAGCTCGGTATGAAACGGAAACTGGCGCTTTCAAGAATAATTAATATTCCTATGTGCATGTGTTAGGTGTGAAAAATAAAATGAAATGTCGAAATTCACAGCTCTTTATCCTGTTACTGGGCCACTCCATCTTAGCTCCCTGTCAATCATTGTTATAAGCTCCGCCCTTTACACCTGGCAGTCAGTATAGAGAGCAACCTCCATCTTAGCTCTCTGTCAATCATTGTTATAAGCTCCGCCCTTTACACCTGGCAGTCAGTATAGAGAGAGCCACCTCCATCTTAGCTCTCTGTCAATCATTGTTATAAGCTCCGCCCTTTACACCTGGCAGTCAGTATAGAGAGAGCCACCTCCATCTTAGCTCCCTGTCAATCATTGTTATAAGCTCCGCCCTTTACACCTGGCAGTCAGTATAGAGAGAGCCACCTCCATCTTAGCTCCCTGTCAATCATTGTTATAAGCTCCGCCCTTTACACCTGGCAGTCAGTATAGAGAGAGCCACCTCCATCTTAGCTCCCTGTCAGTCATTGTTATAAGCTCCGCCCATTACACCTGGCAGTCAGTATAGAGAGAGCCACCTCCATCTTAGCTCCCTGTCAATCATTGTTATAAGCTGCGCCCATTACACCTGGCAATCAGTATAGAGAGAGCCACCTCCATCTTAGCTCCCTGTCAATCATTGTTATAAGCTCCGCCCTTTACACCTGGCAGTCAGTATAGAGAGAGCCACCTCCATCTTAGCTCCCTGTCAATCATTGTTATAAGCTCCGCCCTTTACACCTGGCAGTTAGTATAGAGAGAGCCACCTCCATCTTAGCTCCCTGTCAATCATTGTTATAAGCTCCGCCCTTTACACCTGGCAGTCAGTATAGAGAGAGCCACCTCCATCTTAGCTCCCTGTCAGTCATTGTTATAAGCTCCGCCCATTACACCTGGCAGTCAGTATAGAGAGAGCCACCTCCATCTTAGCTCCCTGTCAATCATTGTTATAAGCTGCGCCCATTACACCTGGCAATCAGTATAGAGAGAGCCACCTCCATCTTAGCTCCCTGTCAATCATTGTTATAAGCTCCGCCCTTTACACCTGGCAGTCAGTATAGAGAGCCATCTCCATCTTAGCTCACTGTCAATCATTGTTATAAGCTCCGCCCTTTACACCTGGCAGTCAGTATAGAGAGAGCCACCTCCATCTTAGCTTCCTGTCAATCATTGTTATAAGCTCCGCCCTTTACACCTGGCAGTCAGTATAGAGAGAGCCACCTCCATCTTAGCTCCCTGTCAGTCATTGTTATAAGCTCCACCCTTTACACCTGGCAGTCAGTATAGAGAGAGCCACCTCCATCTTAGCTCCCTGTCAATCATTGTTATAAGCTCCGCCCTTTACACCTGGCAGTCAGTATAGAGAGAGCCACCTCCATCTTAGCTCCCTGTCAATCACTGTTATAAGCTCCGCCCTTTACACCTGGCAGTCAGTATAGAGAGAGCCACCTCCATCTTAGCTCCCTGTCAATCATTGTTATAAGCTCCGCCCTTTACACCTGGCAGTCAGTATAGAGAGAGCCACCTCCATCTTAGCTCCCTGTCAATCATTGTTATAAGCTCCGCCCTTTACACCTGGCAGTCAGTATAGAGAGAGCCACCTCCATCTTAGCTCCCTGTCAGTCATTGTTATAAGCTCCGCCCTTTACACCTGGCAGTCAGTATAGAGAGAGCCACCTCCATCTTAGCTCCCTGTCAGTCATTGTTATAAGCTCCGCCCATTACACCTGGCAGTCAGTATAGAGAGAGCCACCTCCATCTTAGCTCCCTGTCAATCATTGTTATAAGCTCCGCCCTTTACACCTGGCAGTCAGTATAGAGAGAGCCACCTCAAGCTTAGCTCCCTGTCAATCATTGTTATAAGCTCCGCCCTTTACACCTGGCAGTCAGTATAGAGATCCATCTCCATCTTAGCTCCCTGTCAATCATTGTTATAAGCTCCGCCCTTTACACCTGGCAGTCAGTATAGAGAGAGCCACCACCATCTTAGCTCCCTGTCAATCATTGTTATAAGCTCCACCCTTTACACCTGGCAGTCAGTATAGAGAGAGCCACCTCCATCTTAGCTCCCTGTCAATCATTGTTATAAGCTCCGCCCTTTACACCTGGCAGTCAGTATAGAGAGAGCCACCTCCATCTTAGCTCCCTGTCAGTCATTGTTATAAGCTCCACCCTTTACACCTGGCAGTCACTATAAAGAGCCACCTCCATCTTAGCTCCCTGTCAATCATTGCTATAAGCTCAGCCCTTTACACTTGGCAGTCAGTATAGAGAGAGCCACCTCCATCTTAGCTCCCTGTCAGTCATTGTTATAAGCTCCGCCCTTTACACCTGGCAGTCAGTATAGAGAGAGCCACCTCCATCTTAGCTCCCTGTCAGTCATTGTTATAAGCTCCGCCCTTTACACCTGGCAGTCAGTATAGAGAGAGCCACCTCCATCTTAGCTCCCTGTCAATCATTGCTATAAGCTCAGCCCTTTACACTTGGCAGTCAGTATAGAGAGAGCCACCTCCATCTTAGCTCCCTGTCAATCATTGTTATAAGCTCCGCCCATTACACCTGGCAGTCAGTATAGAGAGAGCCACCTCCATCTTAGCTCCCTGTCAATCATTGTTATAAGCTCCGCCCATTACACCTGGCAGTCAGTATAGAGAGAGCCCCCTCCATCTTAGCTCCCTCAGAGTGGACCGCTACATCCCGAAAAAAGACCCACCCACTAAATTCCTTAAGGAAAATATTCCAAACTTGTAAGTCCTCCTTTATTGGTACTATAACTCTGATAAAATGTTGAGGAGAACTGATCCCTCCTTTGCCAAGAGCCTATTAAACATTCTCCCCACCAGTACAATTCGATTGCAGTATCACTTTACGCTCTGCCCGAACTTCCCGAACGGCTTGGCGTCGCGCCATCAACTTATCTTCTGGCAAATGACATTCCCCTGCTACCAAATCAATTTCAAGACCCAAAAACTGAGACAAAAGGTCAGTCCCACAGTTTTGTCAGCCGCCAAAGGAACTCCAAAACCGTAGGCAACTCATTCCAGTGTTCGCAACCCTATGGGACAGGCATCCGAACCAGAGGGACCGACACACAGGAAATCATCCAGATAATGAACCATGAACTTGTTACCTGATTTAACCTTGACAACCCATTCCAGGAAAGTACAAAAATTTTCAAAATAAGCACATGAGATGGAGCAACCCATGGGCAAACAAAGGTCTACAAAGTACTTACCCTCAAAGTAACAGCCAAGAAGATGGTGACAATCTGGATCAATTGGTAACAGACAAAAAGCCAATTCCACGTCAGCTTCAGCCATCAATGCCCCACGCCCGCATGCCTAAGCATAAGGCTGCATCAGTGTCGTCATTAACTGGTAAAATATTTTATTAAAAAATGAACTAACTGACGACCCTTTTGGGTACGAAAGATGATGTACAAGACAGTACTTCTCTGGCTCCTTTTTTGGCACAACTCCTAAAGGAGAAACACGAAGATCAGGCATAGGGGGGTTGTCAAAGGGCCCCACCATCCTTCCCAATTGGACCTTTTTACCTAATTTAACCCTTACCACATCCCTAAATTCGGCAACCGATCTTAAATTATGGAACCGGCGCTCCAGGACCTGATCCCGAAACGGAATGATGAAACCATGCGTAAAACCTTCCCTTAGTAGCGCCGCATCTGCCTGGTTAACGTAGTAGTTTAGCCTCAGCAGCATCGTGTCGACCCTCACCGGCGTTAATCCCAGTGGAAGTAGATAGTGCCGCGGTACTGCCCCCACCCTCTGCTTGCCTCGTGTTCCTCGCTCCCCTGCAGCCGGAACACTCATACTTAAATCTACAAGATGAGCCCCACTTACATTGTCCCTCATTGAATGACCAACAGAAATCTTTCTTGTGGGGGGACGGGGCCTGACCGTGGAACAGAGAAGACGCTAACCACAGCAGCTCCTGAAACATGGCAAAACACTGACTTCTAAAGCCAAGACGGCAATTAATCAAGCCAGAATGGCTACCCAGAGTGTGGTGACTTTGGGGGGTACATGTGGACACCAGATAAGCGACACACCAATCCCCATTCACCCGACACGAAGGTGAGGCCTATAAGGGTGACGGGCACAGGAAAGACGGACGCTCTCCTAACGCCATGACTGACCAAGCTCCAAGCCTTGAGCCCCTGTTCCCCCCACCCCCTGGACCAGTGGTGGTCATCCCAGTCTACCCCCACAAGATACCCCTGCAAAGCGTTGGGAAAGCGACCACTACACCGAGACACAAACTTACCGCCATAAAGCTCACTAAAATGGCAGATGCCGCCCATACAGCCTGTCCACAAATTGCCTGGCTGGAAACTGAGCTCCGACTTAATGCAATATTCACCTCCTTCTGGCAGCGGTTGAAGGCTCCTTTACAGCCTCCGGTGCATACCCCACTGACTGCCGACGGGCCACAACAAGGTATCCAGTGCAGAAATGCAGGAGCTCCTCCTAACACTACACCCGCGAAAGCTAAGCTCTCAAGACCACACCCGTGCCACAGGGTGAACAGCAGCAGATCGGGGCCTGGGGTCCGGAGGATGCCCAGGAAAAGACCCCCACGAGACCCTCATCTGCGACTTAAGCCCCAGGGGGCAAGACCAGCCCAAACCAACAAGCGAACCTGAGGGGAGCAAGACCCAAAGAGGCGACCACATCAAGACGGCAAACACGGCGCTGCCCCAGCTTAATTCAGAAGAATCCAGCTCAGCATTCAGCCGGGCGGGCACTGCACTCACTGACAACCACACCTCGACAAGGCCCAGGGGCTCTAAGCTCCCGCACACCGGAGAGACGGCACGGGCTGCGACGAACAGCACTGAGTGAACACACCCAGCCCCAACAAGGCATCGGCTGACCCTACAGTGACTGAGACTTAATGTCAGGCAAGTGCCCACTGCCACCCATTTTTAAATGCCTCAATTGAACTCCTACAATTATCTGCTGACACCTACTTTCTCTTCTCAATTTTCTGTTGTCATGTTTGCTCGCACAGGGGATCACAGGGGGGTCTCACTCGCAGTTAAATCATCTAAATGCTAACTGTAACTAGACTCAGACTCGTATGTAAGCACGTTAATATTTAATTAATTAACAATCCTCATGTCTGCTGTATCTCAATTACAATAGGCTTAGCCTAACGCTCAGGAAACATAGCCCGCCTAGGGGGGATCTGCCTTGATGTTGGCAGGCGGGCATTCCCTCCAGTGGCCATTGGAGTAACTAAATTACCTCCATTTGTTTAAATACACATTTAATTATTAAGGAGAGAGCGCAGGTAACTTTTTCTTTTGTAATTGCCAAAAGAGTTTGGTATCTTACGATACTTCCGTCTTTTCTCTTCCTCCTCCTTCTTTGCCTCCTTTTTATTTTCTTCCTTTAAATCGATGTATTCCTCCAATAGGAGAAATGCATAAATTTCCAGTGACTCACCTTTCCAGATTTTCTCCTTTAATTCAGGTTTTAAGTGACAACCGAGTGGCCCGGCAAAAGATACATGTACATTTTGCCGCGCAGCATCCTGGATGCTACCTGTCAGTTCGACTCGTTCATCACCGACGTCTGTACCCACCGATGTCGATGCCCCGGCCGTGACTTCCGACTCTCCCACTACTAACTGCGACAACCGCGGAGCCCCTGTAGCTGATCCCCCAGAACTTGGCTCCCAAACTTGCCTAAAACTCCCTGACTGATATTGCCCCGTTGTCAGGATCCTATTCTGACAACTCAAATAATGTTTATTTTTTTCTGTTTTATTTTTCTCCAATAGCAGTCACCACCAGTGGCCTCCCTAACCACTAGTCACCTCAGTCTCTCTCACCTGCATAGCATGATGATCCATATCTGCTATAAAAGGTCATACCCGACAAAACCAAGATGCCTTAAATTGAGAGAAGTTGTGTTCTGAATCTGACAAGTCTTCTGCTCCTGACTCATAAAGAAAACCTGCTCTACTCTTACTTACCTTGAACCATCCTGATTTATTCCAACCTGATCTCCAAAACTAACCAACTTTGTTTCTATACTGGACTTTGTTTTCTTATTGATTTTGTTCCAACCTACCTGGATATTACAGACGTTCGTATTATTTTCTAAATCCTAAAAGGTCTGCAGGTCTGATTTCCAACTATAGAGGCTGATCACTTCAATTACTAGACATGTGCAATTCGTTTCGGTCTGAATATGTCTTCGGACGAATTTCGGACAATTCAGACATTCGGGTACTTCCGAATGTCCGAATTGCCGAAGTGCCGAATTGCCGAGATCCCGAAGTTCTGAAATTACCGAATTTCCGAAGTGTCGAAGTTCCGAAGTTGCCAAAGTTCCGAAGTGTCAAAGTGCCAAAGTTCCGAAGTGTCAAAGTGCCGAAGTTCCGAAGCACAGTATTGCCTAAGTACTAATATACTTACCCAGTGAAAGAAGAAGAATCTTACATTGTAAATAATTTTAAATAAAAAGTATACAAACATAGCCACGATTCAGCTGTAAGCATTTGCAACACTTACAACAATCAAGTAACACACATTCATATAAAATGTAAGTTACTTGGCCAGTCAATGTAATGACAGGAATGAATAAGTAGATAACTCCCTAATTCCCACGGTATTAGGGAGCTATCTACTAAAAGGCTGAAAGACCTAAATTGGTCTTTCAGCCAAATTTACTAATACTAAGTAAAGATTACTTAGTATTAGTAAATAATATGCCCCTACTCGCTATACCGTGAGTAGGGGCATGTCTATTAAACAGCCTGTGGCTGCTCACTGTAAAAAAAATTAATAAAAAATAAGTTCCCCCCTCCCGAGCCCCTGGCCCCCACCCCTAAGCGGTGGGTGGGGGCCCTAATGTAAAATAATGGGGGGGACCTATTGTCCTTCCCCCGGGCCCCCACCCCTGAGTGTTGGGTGGGGGTTCTAAATCAGAATAAGGGGGTGGACCTAATGTCCTCCCCCCCAGCCCCCACCCCTGAGCGGTGGGTGGGGGCCCTACAGTAAAATAAGGGGGGACCTAAGGTCCTCCCCCTTTGCCCCCACCCCTGAGCGGCGGGTGGGGGCCCTAAATACTAATAAGGGGGGGACCTAATGTCCTCCCTCCTGGCCCCCACCCCTCAGGGGTGGGTGGGGGCCCTAAATACTAATAAGGGGGGGGGACCTAAGGTCCTCCCCCCTGGCCCCACCCCTGAGCGGCGGGTGGGGGCCATAAAAAAAATCTCCCCCCCAGGTGACTAGGGGTCCCCAAACCCCTAGTCACCCCCTCCCCCCCCAAAAAAAATGATCCCCCTACCTACCCCCCTCACCCTTAAAAGTAATGAGGGGGGGACCTTTAACTAAGTTCCTGTAAAAAAAAACAAAAAAAAAACTTACCATTCGATGTTTTCTTTCTTCTAAAATCTTCTTTTTTCAGAACCAAAAAAGGCCAAATAAAAAACCATAATAACCGACGCAATTATAAAAAAAAAAAAAACGAGCGCAAAAAAAATAATCCTTCTTCACCTGGCGAGGGCTCCGCGCAGACTGAGCTCTGCAGGGCGGGGGAAGGCTCATAAAGGCTTGCCCCGCCCTGCAATTAGGCTCAGAGCACTCTGATTGGTGGGCTTCAGCCATCCAATCAGAGTGCTCTGACAGGTAAATGAAGAGACTGACAGGTCATGCTCTGTGTCATTTTACACAGTTATTTGGAATTTTCCCACGCTGTGTAATTTCACTCATAACTCTCTTATTGGTGGATTAAGTAACCAGTGAAACAAGCTGTGTTACTTAAGTGTCCCAGAGTGTCTCTTAGCCCATGCCAGCAGCTGGTATGGCTTTGTCCCCCAGAGTGGCATTTTCAGTGGTGCTTGAAGGTGTTGCCCTCAGGTCATCGCCGTTTTCCCCAGCCAGGGCTTGTGTTCGATGGCCGCACGAGTGAGAGGGGCATGCTTTGCTTTGGTGGGTTCGCTGTTAATTTCGGGTGTTCCCGCCATGTCCCGATTTCCCGCCTCTTCGACTCCGGGCCTTTATGAGAGCCCTTGCCTTTTGTCCATGAAGCCTCCCAATCTCGGTGGTCGGCTTGTGGGCCCGCGGGTTCTCCACATCCCGGGCGTCCCCACGGGTGTATGCATAGGCTCCCAGCCCAAAAGAGTATCGGACAGTCTGGATAGTAGCTTCGGGTACCCTCTTGGCAGGAGATGCTCTTGGGAGAGATTTTACTTCGAGTCTGTGCCAGAACGCTTGGCAGATTGCGTCAAATTTGCTTTCAAAAGCTTCTCTCCACTTTTGAGCTGTTTGGCCCAGGTTACTCTGCTTTGGTTGCAGCACGGCGGCCATCTTGGTATCGCCATGCTCGTTGTTTCTGTGCCGCTCAGGATCCGCTGGAGATAGGTCTGTTGCTGCATGGTGGTGCTTCATTCCAGCGGGGACCGGGATATCCCCCACCGGTCCTGAGGGGGGGGCGACGGGGCTCCAGTGTTGCTTTGGGCACGTTTTCTCCACCGGGGGATCGGCCGCCTCCCCCAGACAACAGGCCGCACGCCTTTGAGTGTCGCCAGGCCTTAGACATGGTTTGCCAGTCGGAGCACTGACAAGCTTATCGGGGTCCGTGTGGCTGTGGGTATGTCTCGCTTGGGGTTTTTAGTCGTGGTACCCACTTACAAAACGCACAATTCCCTTCAACTAGTCTCAGGGTTGCCGGAGCTCCAGGCAAACACGTCCGGCCAGTTCGAGAGTCAGGCCCCGCCCCGACCTGCTCAGAATCATGACACCCGTACTAATTATCTAAAAAAGTCTCAAGACCATGTAATAGATGACCAGAATGATGAGCAGAAGAGGACTCACCAGCCGAACCCCTGGCCGGCAACGTTTGTAGGGCTGCAGTCCAATCTCCACCGTCCAAGGACCCAGGAGTCAACGCCAACGTTCTGGGACCTGTTTCCTGGACCCGTGCCTAGTCCGTGAAAGGACGCACCAGCGATCTGCAAAGAGATTAAGACATGGGTAGTGCGTCTATCCGGCTCCTGACCTGCCCACCTTTCCAATGAGTACCCTTACTCAAGATATACGAGCCTTATCTGTCGTCCTGGCCCTTACGGCCGTCATAAATCGCTAACTCACCCACTTACTTCTTATCAAGGGAGCTCCCGCTATCAGACCTGGAATCACTCCCCATTTCTAACGACAAATTAGCTGACTGGGATGACCGTGCTCTCCCTCACCGCTCCCTTAAGGAACACCTGTCACTACTGCGCAGTCTGCCTGATGACCTGTGCTGAGAATGCCGGCTGCTCCTAGATCTGCCCTCAGCATGCCTGCCTGCCTCCCCTTGGGAAATCACGCTAGGGGATCTGGCATTACGGTCCTGGGAGCAGCACAATCCTCCAACCCGTACGCGGTCAGCCCTAGTGGGTTCCTCCATGGTGCGCTCTGAAGGGGACCCACTGCTGCTGACCCTGACCCCTTCTTCATTCCTACCCAGACTCCTCCGCTGCGTCAGGGGCCGTTCACTACTGCGCCCAGTCCTAATGGGGTACTCTGCCACCTGCTCTTGTTGGTTTCCTAGGTGCCACCCCACTGCCTGCCCACCTGTCCTTGCAGATGGCAAAAGTGTTATCAGTAGCTTGCTAGCTGGTCTCCTTTTAGGCCTACCTCCTTTGGAGCTGTGCTGTTCCTGGGCCTGAAAACCTGATGCTTGCATGGGCATCCTAAATCCCCCTGAGCTGCTCCCAAGTCCGAATGGCCGCCTACCCCAGTCCCCCCTTCTCCCATATGTGATGGCAGTGGACAATTGGGGCCCGGCTCGCCCGGTACAGGCAGTCAGCATGAATCTGCCCTAGCAGCACTCTGTGAGCCTCTGGAGCCTGCTGTGGAAGGAGCCTGTTCTGCCGTCTGCATTGAGGTGTGGCATGGATTTTTTTTGCTAGCCTGCCGTGAAGTGAGGTGCCATCTGTGCCGTAGTTCCGCCATAAGGCGCGGCACCCTCCGCAGCCGGATCACTCAGACACGGCGCAGCCACGCTCTGGCTCCTACCCCTCACACCGGGCTCCCGCTGCTCGCCTCACTGCCGACATCACTGCTTCTGGCCACAGGCCCCGCCGAAGGGCTCCTCCTCCGCCGCCGCCTCCTGGGTACTGTACTTGGGCTCAATCGCTGGATTGGCCTTATATATACTATATCGTTATATATTGGTAACAAACTATGACTCTCATATTGAACAGGTACTGATCCTACTATCCTTCTCGATACATATCGTAACTAGGGCTGAATTCTGTAAACTGCGCATTGTCATGTGTCAACTCTTAAATTGCAAATAAACATATTCTGTGAAAATCTCATAAATGTTATTACCAGATCATTCATCAACTCGCCACAAGTGAGTACAATTTAGTGTTTATCGTCTAACTTGGAAAAGCATTTCAAGCGACTTATGTTCCATTGTCGAAATACCTATCGTGCCATCTCTTTTCTATTAAAACAATCCATCCAGCTTCCCTTTTAATCTGTGCTATATAGTCATTAATAATCAGATCTAATTAAGACACGCATTAAAAGACAGTTAAAGTTAATTTAACGTAAAAATTCCAATAGAGTTTTATTAGATTTTGCTCATTAAATTAGCGTTATGGATTTTTAACGGATGCCTTAATTATACATTATTATTAACAGAATCAACGGATTACGCAAACTGGAATTGGGTCGTAAGTCAAGTAGCAGATGTTTACCGTATGCCTTCCGAAATAGATTTGAGACCTGGTGATATGCCACATATTAAAATAAAGAACAATAGCAAAGATTTCTCCTTCGAAAATATTTTTTTTTTAAATGATACTGTATTTTTTTTTTATTCACAGACAATGAATAGGTCTGAATCACATTGCAAATTACTTTAGCACAAGATTATGGTTGGAATATTGAAAGGCTGTCCGGCAAGAAGTGGAACAGCTAAACATCTTGCTGAAACTAATTAAATATTTAGTTATTGAATCCAAGAACAGACAGAGTGAATGCAGATGCACTAAAACCAAACTGTTTGCGTTTGCTGGGGATTTGTTATGGGAATTTTAACATGACCCTGAAGTAAAGCAGTAATTGGCATTAGCATGTTCTGCATAAAAGAAAAGCTGGTTTGAAGAGGGAACTACAATGGGTCTTGTCCCCTAAACTGTGAATTGTGAAGCAGGGCCATGCATCTTGCGGCTAACCACACTTAGCCAATAGTTCATACTTTTTAGTCTTCGTGGTCAGACTCTGAAGCCAACCCTGAAGATGTGAGATTAATGCTGTCACTTTAAGACAAAAGTGAATGTGGCCACAATTTGTCCGATTCACCCTCTGAATCTCATTCAGCTCCTTGATTCCTCCTTTTTTATCTTCTTTTACTGTTTCCTTTGTTTTCTTACCTTCCTTCACCGTCCCACCATACTTACAATCCTTGGTGACAGTGTAACATTTCACAGCTTCAAAAATGTATTTGTAGCATTCAGATTACCTGCTGGCCTCCATAAATAGCTCTTCCCTCTGGGCCGTAATTTCTTGTATCCTCTTTCTTCTGAGTTATTTATTGTTCTTACATATTGTTATACAAGCTGTATCATATTGCTTTGTTTGTTGTAAATTTCTCTTTTATAAAACCAATAAAAATGTTACATCATAAAAAGACACAGGATACAGAACAGGGAGACTGACTGCGGAGACTAGGGATACACCAAGGTCAAGACACAGCAGGGCTCAAACCTTCCTTGGCAATGTCAGGGCATAGCTTTAATAATCAATATATATCGAACCATTGTGAGGTTTTGGAGATATCGTGATAAGACACAAGCTTGAAACTTTAGTGTTCCGAATACCCCACGATGGTATTACTTTCCCCAATACACGTTGTATCCGGTTTAGTGCCTATTGTACAGCACTTTATAAGTAATAACAATATTAGGGTTAGTGCTAGGTCTAGGGCTGTGGTCATACGTAAGACTCTGGTTCCTTAAATTGTAGGGCAGCACCAAGGCACTCATGTTCTGGTCCTCTCCAGGTTAGTGGGAGTTACCCATCTGCACACTAGATATTTGCAGATGCCACCATTAATTTGCTAGTCCCTCAACACTGATATGTTGTGAAAAGAGGAGGGGGGAGAGAGCATCATTGTTTCTGTCTCCTGAACTTCTCTGCCATTTACAAAAGATAGCGTAAACAAATGGTGGTAGCTGCAAATAGAAGCATAATTCCCACGGAATTGTGGTATACCGAGATATGCCCCGGATTTACGGTCTCTGCACAGCATGGTGCTAGTCCATCAATGCATTACCTTCATGGACCTGGAGATGGAATTTTAATGAGCCTAGACCCAGAATATATATATATATATACTGTGATGAGTATCAAGAGATTCAGATGAACACTTTATGTAGGACCCTGGACAACATCTATGTCTAAGTCACCCTGTGCCTGCCCATTATAGGTGCAGGGCGTGTATAACGTAATTATTTATGGTTAAATGTTTTGTGTGCTCTCCTGTCTTGCTGATGCTTGCTACCAACTAGGTGGGATTTATTATGGAGCCTGTATAGCGCCCTCTGTTGCTAGCAACCACTATATACACTACCTGAATAGTAATGCTTGTTAATTTGCATATTGCTAATTCTGCAGACAGGAGAGACATTTTGTGTTAATTATTGTCTTTCCCTTCCTTTTATAAATATGTAATTATGTTATTATAGGTTCATGTATGTTTTCTGATATGATTTGATTATTTGAATTTTTATTGAGTTGTCATCATAAGTTACATGTAATGAGCATATGGGCTAGTCCTGAGAATAACTACAGATTAATATGTTAGTTCCTCTTAGAACTGTGTGTCTTGTGGGGATATTTAGGTTATAGATCTTTAGTTTTAAGATCTGTTGGATGGCATGATCCAAGGGACAAGTCAAAATAGGCAAAGGCAGAGATCACAATACCTGCCTGGAAGAAGGGAGGCCTGGTCCAGTGAAGAGTTCCAGAGAGACCTAAGTCAAGCTTCAATGATTGTCTGAAGATCTCCAGAGTCCCCTGTGGCAGCTCGGAAATGAACCTGGTGGAGGTACTTGGTTGGAGTATAGGAGCTCCATCACACATACCAATTACCATTTTAGCTGTTATGGATTATATGTGTGATTTTACAAACCTAACACTGACAGTGTTGAACTCTGAATTCTTCCTCCTGTGGAGTTTCAATGTTACACGTGTTACACACACAGCCACCATGCACAGTATAGCATCAGCACAGTGCGCCGGGGGGCAATGGCTAAATTAAAAGAAGACAAACCAATACATAATGCGTGATTTAACAAAGATAAGAACTTTTACCCTGTGGCTGCCTTGGGCCTATTTCAAAGCATGGGTGTGAAGCTGTCCCTCCAATAAATCTGAGACTGCACGGGAATATCACCCATAATGTAATACTACATTACTTTTACTCCAAGCACCATGACCACTTCAGGGATTTCTAGTGGCTGGAGTGTGTATGTGCAGGAGTTTAACCCCTTGCCTGCCAGAGGGGTAGCTCCACCTCCAGCAGCGCTATTGGAGTCATTAGCCATCCTGGAATCAGAGCTGTGGGCTGGCTAAAGTCAATGCAGTATTTATTAATAATTGTTCACAGGTTGTAAATACCGTTAATTTAGCACTTAAAGCACTTTAGCACAGCGCACTTTTTTCTTCTTTATACATTATTCAAGTGGTTTTAGAGCGATTTTTACTTTTATTAGTGATTGCTAGCCGTTTTTGTGATATTTTATAAGATTTTTCACTAGTACTAATTTATATCGCCATCTTTTTTTGCACTTTAAAGTCAATGCAGTGCTTGTTCTTATGACATTATTGCATTCATTGGGTAAGAGAGGTCAGCTGACGCTGTCAGTCAATGTATCTTTGGGGAAGTCACTGGTATGTCAGTAATCTCAGTCCTGGCCGGGACCCACGTAAGTTGGCAAACCACAAAAAAATCAGTTTGCCCACTACCGAGAAACTGAGTCAGAGTACTCCTGGCACCATAACCACTGCAGTAGTGGCTATGTTGTTGTAGTAACCGATTATGTATAAAAATATTTATACTGAATCTGTCAGCCCACTTTCCCTGTGCCTCTGAACATCCTCATTGTGAAAATACGACCCTCCTTTAAAGGACCACTCTAGTGCCAGGAAAACATACTCGTTTTCCTGGCACTAGAGTGCCCTGAGGGTGCCCCCACCCTCAGGGACCCACTCCCGCCGGGCTCTGGGGGGAGGAAGGGGTTAAACTTACCTCTTTCTCCAGCGCCGGGCGGGGAGCTCTACTCCTCCTCCTCTTCTTCCTTGCGACGTCATCGGCTGAATGCGCATGCGAGGCAGGAGCCGCGCTCGCATTCAGCCGGTCGCATAGGAAAGCATTTATAATGCTTTCCTATGGACGCTTGCGTGCTCTCACTGTGATTTTCACAGTGAGAAGCACGCAAGCGCCTCTAGCGGCTGTCAGTGAGACAGCCACTAGAGGCTCTGGAGGCTGGCTTAACCCTCAGAATAAACATAGCAGTTTCTCTGAAACTGCTATGTTTATTAAAAAAAGGGTTAATCCTAGAGGTACCTGGCACCCAGACCACTTCATTAAGCTGAAGTGGTCTGGGTGCCTAGAGTGGTCCTTTAAGCTATCAGCAGGAGAAATAACCCTCCCCCCACCCCCCGTGTTCCTATCAGAAGGAGGAATAAACCCTCCGTGTTCCTATCAGAAGGAGAAATAAACCCTCCGTGTTCCTATCAGAAGGAGGAATAAACCCTCCGTGTTCCTATCAGAAGGAGGAATAAACCCTCCGTGTTCCTATCAGAAGGAGGAATAAACCCTCCGTGTTCCTATCAGAAGGAGGAATAAACCCTCCGTGTTCCTATCAGAAGGAGGAATAAACCCTCCGTGTTCCTATCAGAAGGAGGAATAAACCCTCCGTGTTCCTATCAGAAGGAGGAATAAACCCTCCGTGTTCCTATCAGAAGGAGGAATAAACCCTCCGTGTTCCTATCAGAAGGAGGAATAAACCCTCCGTGTTCCTATCAGAAGGAGGAATAAACCCTCCGTGTTCCTATCAGAAGGAGGAATAAACCCTCCGTGTTCCTATCAGAAGGAGAAATAAACCCTCCGTGTTCCTATCAGAAGGAGGAATAAACCCTCCGTGTTCCTATCAGAAGGAGGAATAAACCCTCCGTGTTCCTATCAGAAGGAGGAATAAACCCTCCGTGTTCCTATCAGAAGGAGGAATAAACCCTCCGTGTTCCTATCAGAAGGAGGAATAAACCCTCCGTGTTCCTATCAGAAGGAGGAATAAACCCTCCGTGTTCCTATCAGAAGGAGGAATAAACCCTCCGTGTTCCTATCAGAAGGAGGAATAAACCCTCCGTGTTCCTATCAGAAGGAGGAATAAACCCTCCGTGTTCCTATCAGAAGGAGGAATAAACCCTCCGTGTTCCTATCAGAAGGAGGAATAAACCCTCCGTGTTCCTATCAGAAGGAGGAATAAACCCTCCGTGTTCCTATCAGAAGGAGGAATAAACCCTCCGTGTTCCTATCAGAAGGAGGAATAAACCCTCCGTGTTCCTATCAGAAGGAGGAATAAACCCTCCGTGTTCCTATCAGAAGGAGGAATAAACCCTCCGTGTTCCTATCAGAAGGAGGAATAAACCCTCCGTGTTCCTATCAGAAGGAGAAATAAACCCTCTGTGTTCCTATCAGAAGGAGGAATAAACCCTCCGTGTTCCTATCAGAAGGAGGAATAAACCCTCCGTGTTCCTATCAGAAGGAGGAATAAACCCTCCGTGTTCCTATCAGAAGGAGGAATAAACCCTCCGTGTTCCTATCAGAAGGAGGAATAAACCCTCCGTGTTCCTATTAGAAGGAGGAATAAACCCCCCGTGTTCCTATCAGAAGGAGGAATAAACCCTCCGTGTTCCTATTAGAAGGAGGAATAAACCCTCCGTGTTCCTATCAGAAGGAGGAATAAACCCTCCGTGTTCCTATTAGAAGGAGGAATAAACCCTCTGTGTTCCTATCAGAAGGAGGAATAAACCCTCCGTGTTCCTATCAGAAGGAGGAATAAACCCTCCGTGTTCCTATCAGAAGGAGGAATAAACCCTCCGTGTTCCTATCAGAAGGAGGAATAAACCCTCCGTGTTCCTATCAGAAGGAGGAATAAACCCTCCGTGTTCCTATTAGAAGGAGGAATAAACCCCCCGTGTTCCTATCAGAAGGAGGAATAAACCCTCCGTGTTCCTATTAGAAGGAGGAATAAACCCTCCGTGTTCCTATCAGAAGGAGGAATAAACCCTCCGTGTTCCTATTAGAAGGAGGAATAAACCCCCCGTGTTCCTATCAGAAGGAGAAATAAATATCAGAACAAATGCTTAGTCTCCAAATACAATGCTGGACAATGACTGTGATCTTCAGATTGTCATTGTTTGTCTGTCACACGTTAATAGAAGTGATAATTCATGGACAGCGCCTCTATAATTATCATGTAGGGCAACTCTCTGTCCCCTAAGGAAGACACCTAGATTATTACCAAGAACGCCTATATATTTTGGGATCACCGAAGGGATCCTCCTGCGTTGTCAGTGCTCCTAGCGATGATGGATTAGGAGATGTCCAAGATTATACTTAATTGGATTATCAAAGTCATATATTCTCATTTTTGTATTCTCTTTTATTTTTATTTTTTTACTAATGGGACAAGTATGCCCTATTATCAACTGCCCTTAGAATAAAATTATGTAGTAAACCGACTTTATATTATTAACGAATGTAAGTTTGTATTAATGTATATATTTTGTAAAACCTTTCAGTAGCCATAAAGATATTTTATTGACATATTTGCACATAGATTGTCTCTCTTCATTAAGAAAAGCAGTGAAAATTATAAAGAAAACCATAAATATTTCAAACATTGAAATCTATTTAAATAAATAGAACTGTTTGTTCTTATTTAAAACGTGTCTATTATATGCTATACTTTCTGAAGTGCCGATGCATCTTGATACAGATAGAAGACTTTTCAAGTACCGATGACGGTAGAAATTCAAAGAGCGTGCAGAAGTATTGCGGTTTTATAGCATTGCATATTTTTGATGAGGATAGAAGTATGGTGGCTTGGGGGAAGGATAGAGAAATATTAAATGAAGATCCGTAATGTCGTTGGGAAGTAATGAGGCGTAAGACAGAAAATATACCTCTCACATCATCACATGGAGATGGCAGCAGGAATGGCTTTATTGAAATGTCAAGACGCAACCTATCAATCAATCACCCACAAGGTAAAAAAAAAAAAAAACACAAGCAAATGAAGACATTGCTGTTACTGCATTTACTGGTGGGCATCAGAAAAGGCAGCTTCGATGTAGTCCTGACAGGAGAAAGCAAGGTGCTCGAGTGATATCTTATGATAGCGGGATTACACTGGGGACTTAAACTGTTACACAGGAAATCAGCAAAACGTTTAACATAGTCTGATAGGGGATCATTTTACAGACATGTCCAGTGGTGATATTTTAGTGCCAAAAAGTGAAACCTGAATATTAGTTATTTTTGGCCTTGGGATAAGATGTAAAATTTCACCCCACGCACCCAGATCACCCACTTACCCAGGGCGGAAGTGGTTCTCTCACATGAGAACTTGATTTTTAAACATTTTTATGCCATTATTGCTGTAATGATGATTGCCAGAGAAAGGGGTTTGATTTGATATTTAGAGCATTGCGTAGTGTCATGTCTAACATCAGCTGAAGGAATAGTAATAATAAGAACTATTTAAAAATGGTAACATTTCTTATGTTGATGTTTTAGAATGTTATTCAACACAAGAAATGATGCTGGTGTATGTTTTTGTCTTTAAATAAAAAGTAGAAGTATGTGTGAGTGTATAGATATTTGTATCATTTCAGTTATGATGTATAAATCATCACGGCTTTTAATTCAAACTATCTTTTTTATTTGGATTTCATTTTCTTCTGGGATGTTGTTTGGCAACATTAAACTGAAGGAGTGGCTGCTCCCGTCTCATGTTCTGACACAGACAGCAGGGATATCGATGTACAAAGACTGGTTTTATAATGGGAGGGAGGAGAAACAAAGACAGCTTTTTATTAAACCATGGTTCTTCCAAGCCAACAGGTATGTAATCAATCATGTCTCTGCTTTAAAAAAATATATTAACCAGCGGAGTCTCTGTGTGTGACTGTGACTGGATTATGTATGTCTGTTAGCTTGCTCTCTTTATCTGTGGATCGTAGCCCCTGGTCATACTGCCAGAGCGTTGCAGACAGGGGGCACAAGTCCCTACATTTATTGTAAAGCGCTGCACTCGCACTTTATATGTTCGGGGTATATCACCTAAATTAAGGAGCACATTTGACATATGTTCAGAAGTCTGCATACCCTTAGTTCTTAATACTGTGGATTGTCCCCTTTAGCATCAATGCCAGTGTGCAGTCTTTTGTAATAGTTGTCTATGAGGCCCCTGATTCTTGCAGGTGGTATAGGTGTCCATTCGTCTTGGCAAAATGCCTCCAGGTCATGCAAAGTCTTGGGTCGTCTTGCATGAACCGCATATTTGAGATCTCCCCAGTGTGGCTCGATGATATTAAGGTCAGGAGACTGTGATGGCCACTCCAGAACCTTCATCTTTTTCTGCTGTAACCACTGGAGGGTCAACTTGGCCTTGTGCTTAGGGTCATCATCATGCTGGAAAGTCCAAGAGCTTCCCATGCGCTGCCTTTGTGCAGAAGAATGCAAATTGTCTGCAAGTATTTTCTGATAACCTGCTGCATTCATCTTGCCATCAATTTTCATAAGATTCTCTGTGCCTTCAGAGCTCCTTCCTCCCCCCCCCCCCCTCAAAAAAAAATCCACATCAGTGGGCCACCACCATGCTTCACAGTGGGGATTGTAATCTTTTCACTATAGGCTTGTTGACCCCTCTCTGAACATAGTGCTTATGGCTATGACCACAAAACTCTATTTTGATCTCTTCACTCCAAATTACAGCGTGCCAGAAGCTGTGAGGCAGTTTAAGGTATTGCCGGGCCTATTGTAACCTGGCTTTTTTTGCGGCACTGGCGCAGTCATGGCTTCTTTCTGGCAACTTGACCATGCAGCTCATTTTTATTTAATTATCATCGTATTATGCTCCTTGAAACAACCACACCGTCTTTTTCCAGAGCCGCCTGTATTTCTCCTGAGGTTACCTGTGGGGTTTTTCTTTGTATCCGAACAATTCTTTTGCCAGTTCTGACTGAAATCTTTCTTGGTCTACCTGACCTTGGCTTGGTATCAAGAGATCCCCGAATTTTCCAATTCATAATAAGTGATTGAACAGTACTGACTGGCATCTTCAAGGCTTTGGATAACTTTTTATATCTTTTTCCATCCTTTATAAACTTCACTTACCTTGTTACAGAGGTCTTTAGACAGTTGTTTTCTGCTCCCCATGGCTCAGTATCTAGCTTGCTCAGTGCATCCACATGAGAGCTAACAAACTCATTGACTATTTATACTCAGACACTAATTCCAACTTAAAAAGCCACATGTGTTGGAAATGAACCTTTAATTGCCATTTTAACCTGTGTGTGTCACCTTGTGTGTCTGTAACAAGGCCAGACATTCAACGGTATATAAACTTTTGATCAGAACCATTTAGGTGATTTCTTTTATCATTATGATTTAAAAAGGAGCCAAACAACTATGTGATGATAAATGGCTTTATATGGTCACTATCCTTCAATAAAATACATTTTTTTTTGCATGATCAGTCATATTTTTTAAAATGAATGTTAAAATTCACAATATCTGCAATAAATAAATTCACAATTATTCAATAAAGTGAGAATTCTTTGGTATTCAGAGTGAATTTCAAGTTAAAGTCAAACTAGTCGAACTGGTAGCAAAGCTGACTCGGAGAATGTTTCCAATTTGACTTTTTTTATCTTAAATTTGGAATTCACTTGAAATTCACTTGGAATGCCCAACAATTATGACTTTAGTAAATAGCCCTCTCTGTATTTACCTGGATTTGCAAATCAGACATTTTTATGGGCAAATGGAAAGTGAATTAAGTGCCAGTAGCTCGTTGTGATTATACAAACTAGTGAATGAGTTACATGAGCGAAATCCAACACACAATTTGTTTTTTGTTTAATTTGTATTAATTATTTCGGAAGAATGGATGAATTGACGAAAATGTGTAAACGTATCAGTCCATAAACGAATGCCTAAATCTAAAATATATGGTAGCAGTCGCTGGACTTCAAATGATAATATCGTTTTTCCAATCAGTACATGGCACCAAATGGAAAGGTCAGCGTTTCGACCCCATCGGACATTATCAATGCAGGGTCGAAACATCGATCTTCACTTTTCGTGTCATGTACTAATTCTACACATAAATTATCATTTGAAGTCAAGTGATTGCTACTGTATAGATATATTCATGTGATCATTTATATTCAGTGTGGGTGAGTATTATCGCATTATACCTACATGATTGGAACAGAGTACCAGATATCTGTCAGAATAGGTGACCCTAACACGAAGTGATAAGGTAAACCGTATATGAGCAAGAGGCAATGAGGAAATAGAGAATACATATTACAGGACCTTAGAGTAGAGTGGCCGGGCTTAGAGTGGCCAGGTTTAGAGGGGTCGGGCTTAGAATGGCCGGGCTTAGAATGGCCGGGCTTAGAGATAAAAAAAAGTTAGTCAAAGCTAGATCAAGAACCAGAAAATAGAATCTATATAGAAAGCACTCTCGGGAACAAAAATGACTACAAGGCAGCTACTATTAGGAAGAGGGACATATATATTGGGTGAAGTAAAACACTATTGGATAGCATCATCACCAGGCGCCAATTCACACAATGTGGGTGTGACTGAGAAGAGACAGCAAGAAGTACCCTTTAATTATAACCTAGTAAAGTTTTATTATATAAGTTTTGTGTTTTGCAGCCTCCTGTAACTTGCATAACATGCAGGATTGCCATGGTAACACTGGCAACCTGGCAACCACATGGCCTTTGTGACATGTGGTGCATGTTGAACAGCCGGATTTGAAGAACACCATATTGTGTACATCCGCCTTCCAGAATACCATCTGCAGAGGGGAGAAGGAGAGAATCCACGGACATCCTTATAAATATATATGAATTGTCCATTGTAATACAATCTAATATGGAGCTTGAAATTCTAGGATTGACCATATTGAAATCCATTGACCTAAACATATGTAGTGGAGTTTTTGATCTTCACTAGGAAATATGAGTGTGTATGGTATTGTGGAGTCAATGTGCCATCTGGTTCCAGAAGATTCTATCTATCTATCTATCTATCTATCTATCATCATCATCATCATCATTATCATCTACAGCGCTGTATTTAACGCAAGGCTGACAAGGCATTTGCCTTGGGTGGCACTTTAAGGTGGGTGGCCAACGCACTGGCAGATGCCTTGTCACCCTCTTGTCCTGGGGGGCCCAAGAGCTGGCCGGCTGGCCACCTTGCGACACCCGAGGCTGGCATCTGCTCTGTTGGTAGGTGGTCGGCGAGGAAGCACTCTTCCCTGAGCTCTTCCTGTTCAGCTCCCTCGCACTCACCGCAGTGATGCCGGAGCCAGAATATGACATCACTCTGGCTCCGGCATCACTAAGAGCTGAGCAGGAAGGTTACTGCTCCCTCGCTGCCCACCTCCCCCATTTGCCTGTCTGACCGCCCGCCCGTGCCTGTCGAGCTGCAGCGAGCCCCACTGGACCCCAGGAAAGAATCAACTCCAGCACTACCAAATGTAAGGAGGCTAGATTAATTTAACATTACATTTTTTTACAATTGTGAGTGTGTTAGTGTGTGCATCTGTGAGTGAGTGTGTTAATGTGTGTCTGTTAGTGAGTGTGCATGTGTCTGTCAAGGAGTGTGTATTTGTCAGTGAGAGTGCATATGAGTTTGTAAGTGAGAGTGTATGTGTGTGTGTATCTGTCACTAAGAGTGTGTGTCTATCAGTGTGAGTATGCGTGTCTGTCAGTGTATGCAGTAAATAAACAGAGAAGAGGAATACTGCACACTTATTACAATCCTGGTGCAGCCAGATCTGGGGTTGGCTACCTCTTCTATAGTAAATGTTGCACTTTTTCCAATAAACCTGCGGTTCAACTGACCCTTGAGTGCCTGGACCTCAACTTTGTTTAACTGCTAGTGTATGTATGTGTGTTTCGGTGTGTGTATGTGTGTGTCATTGAGTGTATGTCTGTTAGTGAATGTCTATGTCTGTCAGTATGTGTCTGTCAGCTAGTGTATGTGTCTGTAAGTAAATGTGTGTGTCCAACACTGAGTGAGTGTGTCTGACACTGAGTGTATATATGTCTGTCAGGGAGTGTGTATGTGTTTGTCAGTGTGTATATGTGTGTCTCAGTGTGTGTGTCTGACACTGAGTGAGTGTGCATCTGTCAGTGATTGTGTAAGCATTTCTGTCAGTTTGTGTGCATCTGTCAGTGAGTGTGCATGTGTGTCTTGTCTGTGAGTGTGTATGTATCTCTGTCAGTTAATACGTGTTTGTCAGTGTGGCGAAACCGACCTCGCCACGTGTCCTTGGAGGGGGCTGATTGCCCGCCTCTTGCCTTTGGACTATGGACCAGACTTTATGGGAATGTGATACCCCAGATAGCCATACCATGGAGCCTATTCATATAATGAAAGACTATGGGAAAGACTTTAGCTCCATGGCAATTGTACTGTGTGAGTAGGATCTGCGCGCTATTCGGTAGTTTTGTGCGTGCAGATCCCAGCTATCTGGGGATAGGTGAAATGTCTGTGTGTTATGTGTAAATGTGAATTTATGTATTTTAAAGTGTTTTATGTAGTTTTGCAACCATGTGGTTAATGGAGTCTGCCTTTAGTCCTGGGTAATTGGATTACTTCTCCAATTAACTCCAGGGCAGAAGGGGGGAAACCAGGGTGCATTGTGGGGATGTTTTTCTGCCAGCCAGAAAGGAACAAAAGATACTTTTAGTAACTTTTGAACCCCTGGTCGGATTCATGCCATTTTTTAATATGTTGTTCCCCTGAATGGATTGATTGTGGATATGTATTTTTATGTGAATGTGATGTATGGTTTTAAAGTTATGAAAGTTGTGTAAAAGTATATTTTACACTGTATGCATAATGGGATTATGTGTCACACTAAGGGGAGGGGATGTGTGGGAGGTAACATCTATGTCATTGGTTCTTTTATGCCTCCCCCTGGGTGTGGCCTGTATGTGTGAGTTGGAAATAAAAGCCAGGCTGGATGAGCCAGTCCAGAGTTCCTGTTTTACCCTCAAAGTGATGTGTCGTCTCATTATTGGGGGAAGGATTGTATGCTGTTCCAGTTGACTGCTAGGAGTACAAGCCTATTCGTATGGTTCCTATTCAATGGTCTACAGCATTCATACGCTTGGGAGAATTTAAAGGTTTCTCGGATTCGGTGATTATGGTGTCTGCCAGAGTGCTTGGAGTCCTCAGGAAGCACTAGGAGCATCCATTAACGGAGGTACCAAGTCGGGGTGCCAGGCGCCCAGTTACATTGGTGGCAAGCGGTGGGATGGCGTCCTAGTGTGAGGTAAAGCAGCTCGGAGACACAGTTCGTTTGGATTACAAAGGGAGGGCAACGCTAGTACCCGTACAGCGCCCCTATCTACAAAAGAAGCAACGTCGGCAGGGCAAGCATGGCGCCCAGTTACAGTCAACAGGAGTTTGACGCTATGATGAAAATGCTGCTGGCTTTCTTTGGACCAGAACCCCCGGAGGAGAAATACATACAGAGCACAAGGAAAGTAGCGGCAGCGTATCTGCAGGGTCTAGCAGACAAAAAAGCAGCTGAAGGTGTCGTCCTTCCTCCCCAGCGGCAGCTTAGCACACCAAGGGGAGATAGTAAGCCCCTCACCAGCGCAGATGGGACCGTGGTCTCTGCGGCCAAGCTACAGGGAGCTGAAGGGGCCGTCCTTGCTCCCCAGCGGCAGTCTACAGTTCAGGGAGAGGAGCCTGTTATCCCCTCTCCCCAGCGGCAGCTTAGCACACCAAGGGGAGACAGTAAGCCCCACACCAGCGCAGATGGGACCGTTGTCTCTGCGCCCAAGTTACAGGGAGCTGAAGGAGCCGTCCTCCCTCCCCAGCGGCAGTGTGATTTGTTGGGAATTGGGAGCCCGGTCTCCATTCCCCAGCGGCAGAGTATCCAGCAGGGAATGGAGAGCCCAGCCTCCTTTCCCCAACAGCAGGACTCTGTGTTGGGAGGAGAGACAGTCGGTCTCCCTCCGCAGAAACTGGAAGTATGTATGGGAGAGGAGATTGTTACCACCTCTCCCCAGCGGCAGATTATTAATGTACAGGGAATAGAGAGCCCAGTCTCCATTCCCCAGCGGCAGAGTGTTCTAATGGGAGAGGAGCTGGTTACCACCTCTCCCCAGCAGCAGCTTAATGTACCAGGGGGAGACTGTAAGCCCCACACCTGTGCAGATGGGACCGTGGTCTCTGCACTTCCAGCACAGGGGGTAAGGACGGTCGGTCCTGCCCCCCCACAACAGGGCTGTTTAGCCAAAGGGGAGACAGTCTGTCTCCAGCAGCAGAGCTATGTAACTAAAGGGGAGACAGTCGGTCTCCAGCAGCAGAGTGGTGTAACTCAAGGGGAGACAGTCGGTCTCCAGCAGCAGAGCGGTGTATTTAAAGGGGAGACAGTCTGTCTCCAGCAGCAGAGCTGTGTAACTAAAGGGGAGACAGTCGGTCTCCAGCAGCAGAGCTGTGTAACTCAAGGGGAGACAGTCGGTCTCCAGCAGCAGAGCGGTGTAACTCAAGGGGAGACAGTCGGTCTCCAGCAGCAGAGCGGTGTATTTAAAGGGGAGACAGTCGGTCTCCAGCAACCAGGCTCCAACCAGACTACTCCCGTGGTAGTGCTGGCAACAGGACAGAGTACCGCTGGTCTCTGCCCCCTCAGCAACCTACCAAGGCAGCCTACCAGTCCCCCACACAGCCGTGGTGAGGCACCTGAACCTGGACAAGATTCTCCCTCACCCAGGTGTAGTAACTGTTTATTGTGGGTGGGCTGCTCTGCTGTTTCTGTCTTGTGGGTGGGCTGCTGGACTAACAAGGGCACTGACCGGCAGGAGGTCAAGTACCCTGTTAGTCTGGGGGGTAAAGGGGAGAAGTGTGGCAAAACCGACCTCGCCACGTGTCCTTGGAGGGGGCTGATTGCCCGCCTCTTGCCTTTGGACTATGGACCAGACTTTATGGGAATGTGATACCCCAGATAGCCATACCATGGAGCCTATTCATATAATGAAAGACTATGGGAAAGACTTTAGCTCCATGGCAATTGTACTGTGTGAGTAGGATCTGCGCGCTATTCGGTAGTTTTGTGCGTGCAGATCCCAGCTATCTGGGGATAGGTGAAATGTCTGTGTGTTATGTGTAAATGTGAATTTATGTATTTTAAAGTGTTTTATGTCGTTTTGCAACCATGTGGTTAATGGAGTCTGCCTTTAGTCCTGGGTAATTGGATTACTTCTCCAATTAACTCCAGGGCAGAAGGGGGGAAACCAGGGTGCATTGTGGGGATGTTTTTCTGCCAGCCAGAAAGGAACAAAAGATACTTTTAGTAACTTTTGAACCCCTGGTCGGATTCATGCCATTTTTTAATATGTTGTTCCCCTGAATGGATTGATTGTGGATATGTATTTTTATGTGAATGTGATGTATGGTTTTAAAGTTATGAAAGTTGTGTAAAAGTATATTTTACACTGTATGCATAATGGGATTATGTGTCACACTAAGGGGAGGGGATGTGTGGGAGGTAACATCTATGTCATTGGTTCTTTTATGCCTCCCCCTGGGTGTGGCCTGTATGTGTGAGTTGGAAATAAAAGCCAGGCTGGATGAGCCAGTCCAGAGTTCCTGTTTTACCCTCAAAGTGATGTGTCGTCTCATTATTGGGGGAAGGATTTATTGTATGCTGTTCCAGTTGACTGCTAGGAGTACAAGCCTATTCGTATGGTTCCTATTCAATGGTCTACAGCATTCATACGCTTGGGAGAATTTAAAGGTTTCTCGGATTCGGTGATTATGGTGTCTGCCAGAGTGCTTGGAGTCCTCAGGAAGCACTAGGAGCATCCATTAACGGAGGTACCAAGTCGGGGTGCCAGGCGATCCGTTACAGTCAGTTAGTGTGTATGTGTGCCTGTCTGTGAATGCGTATGTCTGTCAGTGAATGTGAGTGTGTGTAACTGAATGAGTGAGTGTCTATGTCTGTGAATGTGTATGTTTCAGTAAAGTGTGTGTTGGTTAAACAGTGTGTGTGACAATGACTGTGTATCTGCCAGTGAGTGTATGTCGGTGCATGTATCAGTGAGGGTGTGTGTCTGTCTGTCAAGAAGAGAAGAGAAATTTAGAATGGGGGGGTGCCCGAGTTTTGTCATGCCTTGGGCCGCACAATACAGAATACACCACTGATCATATATCAATGTATCTGTCTGTCTGTCTACACATTTTATTTTTTGCCGGTTGTGAATAAATGTTTCAGTGAAATGTTAAGGATTAGGTCATTCTAGCATTAGGTAATGTTAGAGTTAATGTATCTTTATTATTTTTTTATGCATTTCTTCCCCGTTGCAATTTCAGAATGTAATTGATTTGTTCTGCTGTGCTGATGGTTGAGGTCAGCCCAAGTCAACCAGTAGTCAATTATAGTCAGTTATACTTAGTGAAAGAATGGCCTAATAAACGGTGTGAATGTGCATTGCATGTTAAATAGTACATACCTGTTACAAAAGCCCCTCTGTATGCTGCAAGACTATCGCTTTCTTTACCCTTGTTGCTATTTGACACTGCAATGGATACTTTTACGTGTTATTTCTATCTGGGTACTTTTAATACCCTGTTATATGAATGATCCTGGTTACTCATTCGTACATACGAACAGCCGACCACCCAGCCCTTGGCGTGTGCCGCCACTTAACCCCAGTCACCTCTGAAATCACCGAAAGACCTGAGGAACGATCGACCACCCTACGAGCGGAGTGTGCCTATAATTAACCTCCGGGGAGCTGCGGTTTGCGGTTAACCGCAACCTTATTGACTGGCCTCAGGGTGGCCCCATTCGGATACAATTAGGCGAACGGAGCACGTACCCCAAACTGACGAAAGAACTACCGAACGACGACCACCTACCATCTGGCGTGTGGCCTTAATTAACATGTGGTTTCTGCAGTTAACCGCAAGTTAAGAACCTCGTGGGCGCCGTTCGTATGCCGAACACGAGGCGGCGGCCATCTTTTTGTTGTCGAATGCCCCAGTGGGACCTAAGCCTCAAGCTCCTGGAACTAGAATCGGCCAAAGAGTTGCACAAACTCCGCCATGGTGTCGGTTGTCCCAACCATTCGTGCCAAAACCTACGAACAGACTTTGTATTTCGTGTCTTTTATATACCGTTCGTGAGATCTGAGTGCAATTCGTATATCTTGTGCGCTCAGATCTGAGCTATCCAGAGACTGGTTGAATGGGCTATGTTTGTATTAAAACCTAAAAGTTATGTATTTTTGTGTTATTTTCATGTGGGTATAAAATGTGGTATTTTTATGCGCTTGAAGATAATTAGGTTAGTGTAACCATTGAAACCAGTTATCTCCAAGCTAGGCGGGAACATTTTTAAACGATACACTGTAATGCCATTAGTTGGGACATTGCATTGTCCAGTATCCCATCAGGTCCAGAGGGGGTTGTCCCTGGACCTGATAACTGTATAAATTGCCATGCATGAGTGCCAATAAATCAATATGTTTTACCTTAAACTCGCATCCTTGACTCGTGTTGTAGTGAACAGTGAATCCTAGCTAGTGGGATATTCAATATTGGTTTTGCCGATTTGCCGATTACAGCAGCGTTCGTCTCTCCAAGTTCGGCAACCAGGATAACCAAGCGGTCCAACTTCCAGCTAGCCTGGAGGCAACCGTAACAATACCTCAAGTCTAAATATTTTTTTTAAAATATTTTTTCGGGAAACTGGTTTAATCAGAAAGTAAAGTAAGTGCCTCCTTCGTCTACTTTATAGTAATTCTCCCTCCCCCCTCAAAAAAATTACAAGCTCAGTGCAGAGAGAAAACATTAAGATTTTGCAAGTAATATGTGAAAACAATACCCCACCCCGAAACTTCAGTAGGAACCATGGAAGTCAAGAAAACACCGAGGTGGTTAATCGTCACTACGTGTCATGCCTTAACTATGGTATCCTCTTACTTCCTGGTTCCACGGAGCCTAGCCACACCCCTTTATGACACGGTCTGCCTATTTAATCTGACTGCACCAGCTGATCAAGGCTGGATTATTGAACTACGTTCCTTACTCACAACCCGGCTACAACTTCGTTGTGAAAGCCTCTGCTACCAGACCGGACTGAAAGACTCTGCAAAGTTCCCTTCACCTCTCCTCATCCACGACTAAAGATTAAACACTCTTCATACGCCTCTGAGGAGATCTCGGGAACCAGTGTTCTATGTGCCGGAAGCTAAGTAAAACCAATGTGATAAGAGTTGCATCTAAAAGCTGTTATTACCTGTCTCCAAGGTCCTTCGGTAAAACAATCCCGTTACAGCTAACTTCAACTCATACTTCATATCAGTTATCTGCATCTGTCTTGCTTCAGTTAAAGCCTATGGAACAGCTATTGTAATTACTTATCACCTAAACCGTTAACTCTACTAAGAGACTCCTTATTGATTCAGTGTCTGCAATTTACTATCGTTTACTCCTTAAAGCTACAGTGCCTGTAACTGTGGACTTCAGTTATCGTTTACTACTTAAAGCTACAGTGCCTGTAATTGTGGACTTCAGTTATCGTTTACTACTTAAAGCTACAGTGCCTGTAATTGTGGACTTCAGTTATCATTTACTACTTAAAGCTACAGTACCTGTAAATTGGAATTAAAGTCTTTACCTTTTACTTTCTTTAATAAATATTCAAACTATACGAAATCTGCAGTTGTGTTCCTTCATAACAAATGTTTAGACGTGACACTACGGGAGGGATCTACGATCCACGGCTGGTTGGAGTTTCTTATTGGCCCCATGGGAACAAAGGTGCTTTAACAAATATTATCAGTTTGTTTGTGAGTTTAAATTTTATAACTTTTTATGCAATACATTGTAATAAAAGACTACACTATATATTGTCAGTGTTACGGACCGTTTCAGCAGACAAGGGGTTAAAATCTGTTTAAGCGATATGCCCCTTTCTGAGAGACAGGCACAGCTAATGCAGAACACCAAACTCCCGAACTGGATACAAAATAGCACTCCAAACTGGAACCTCACGAATAGCTGCTAGCAGACGAACAGGAAAAGCATACAATCAGCTTACACTCCTGGCAATCAGTCTCTAACAGCATACAGTGAATCCCCCCAATAACGAGACAAGGCTCCGTGTTGAGGGTCAAGCAGTGGTCTGAGGTGCTGGCACACCCAGCCTGGTTTCTATTACAGTCTTTGCAAATACAGGACCGCCCACAGAGGTAAACAACCAATCACATCACAGTTACATCCCACATATTCCCTCCCCTTATCCTGAGAGGAAACTCAATTACACATACAGTTAAAACATACTTTTTACCCAACTTTCATAACTCTAAAACCATACATCACATTCACATAAAAATTACATATTCACAATCAATCCATTCAGGGGAACAACATATTAAAAAATTATGGCATGAATCAGACCAGGGGTTCAAAAGTTAGTAAAAGTATCTTTTGGGGCCTGGCTGGCACATGGCTATCTGGCCCAGACCGGTTTCAGAGTCTTCTATCCTGGAGATAATGGAGAAGTAATCCAATTACCTCCCAGGACAGAGACCAGACTCCATTATGCACATGGGGACAGTAAAACACTTTAAAATACATAAAGTCACCTTTTACACATAACACACAGACATTTCACATATCCCCAGATAGCTGGGATCTGAGCGCACAAAACTACCGAATAGCGCTCAGATCCTATTCACACAGTTCAATTGCCATGGAGCCGAAGTCTTTAACTACACGAATGGGCTCCATGGTATAGCTATCTGGGTTAACACATTCACATAAAGTCTGGTCCATAGTCCAAAAGCAGCAGGTGGGCAACCAGGCTCCTCCAATGCAATGTGGCGAGATTGGTCTCGTCACAGTCAGCTACTCCCAGAACTCCCAGTACCAAACCCTGCAGGAACCGCCTTAAGCAGAGCCTGAGTCCCATACAGCATTTCCACAGCTACTCCCAGAACTCACAGTACCAGACCCTGCAGGAACAGCCCTAAGCAGAGCCTGGGTCCCATACAACATTTCTAAAGCTACTCCCAGAACTCCCAGTACTAAACCCTGCAGGAACAGCCATAAGCAGAGCCTGAGTCCCATACAGCATTTCAACAGCTACTCCCAGAACTCACAGTACCAAACCCTGCAGGAACAGCCTTAAGCAGAGCCTGGGTCCCATACAACATTTCAACAGCTACTCCCAGAACTCACAGTACCAAACCCTGCAGGAACAGCCAAAAGCAGAGCCTGGGTCCCATACAACATTTCAACAGCTACTCCCAGAACTCACAGTACCAAACCCTGCAGGAACAGCCATAAGCAGAGCCTGGGTCCCATACAACATTTCAACAGCTACTCCCAGAACTCACAGTACCAAACCCTGCAGGAACAGCCATAAGCAGAGCCTGTGTCCCATACAGCATTTCTAAAGCTACTCCCAGAACTCACAGTACCAAACCCTGCTGGAACAGCCTTAAGCAGAGGTAGCATTTCTGGATAATCATTTAAGAATACCTGGACTATTTATTTTCCCCATTTTTCTTTTCAGTTGCATTCCTATCTATCTCCATCCCCCCACTGTATTACTGCTTATTTGATGACTATTGCACCCTCCATCCTTAACTCTTGTTTCGTTAAACGTTTGTTTTGTTAGTGTTAGTTTTTGCACTCAAAGCCTTGTTAATGTATGATGTTCCCTATTTATGACTTTCGCCTATCTTATCTCTGCCATTCCCTCATATCCTTAAATTTAAATTATTTCTCATCTGCTTTTTCCTTGATCTGTTTGTAACACCTCAATGCTTCCCCACCCACAATCTGTCTTATCTAACCCTAGATTCTCTCTTATAGCCTGGGCCCAATACATCATTGAAACAGCTACTCCCAGAACTCACAGCACCAAACCCTGCAGAAACAGCTTTATGGAGAGGTAGCATTTCTGGATGATCACCCTCTCCACTCTACTGAGACTGCTCTCTCAAAGTTACTAATGACCTAATCGCAGCTAAATCCAAAGGCCACTACTCCATATAAATTCTTCTTGACCTCTCTGCTGCCTTTGACACCGTTGATCACGTCCTCCTCCAAACTCTTCATTCCTCGGTCTCTGTGACTCTCTCCTCTCGTGGTTCTCCTCCTATCTCTCCCAACGTTCATTCAATGTCTCCATTTGCAATGTCACCTCCGACGACGACGACACCCAGATATATCTCTCCTTCCCTGATTTCTCCCCCGCGGTCTTGCAACCTGTCACTACTTGCCTTTCTTCTATTTCTGATTGGATTTCCTCCCACTTTGTGAAACTCAATCTCTAAAACTCAGCTTCCTTTTTTCTCCCACATAATGCTGATCCGCCTCCTTCGCTCTCCCTGCAAGTTAATGGTGCTTGCATCAGTCCATCCTTGCAAGCTCGTTGTCTTGGTGTTATCTTTGATCCTGGTCTCACCTTTGCCCCACTTATCCAGTATGTTGCTACAACCTGTTGATTCCACCCTTAAAAATATCGCCCGCATCCGCCCCTTTCTCACGCAAGATGCTGCCAAGGAGCTGGTTCATGCTCTGGTAATCTCTCACATGGATTACTGTAATTCTCTCCTAGTTGGTCTTCCCAAAAGCTGAACTGCCCCTCTACAATCGGTAATGAATGCTACTGCCAGGCTGATCTTTCTCACCCGTCGTTTCTCCCATACCTCGTCCCTCTGTCAATCCTTACACTGGTTTTCTGTATCATATAGGTGTCAATTCTAAATACTAACCCTTACCTATAAAGCTCTAACTAACTCTTACATTTCTTCCCTGATTCATAGATATGCCCCTTCCACTCCGCTCTGCCGGTGACCTTCTCCTGTCCGCTGCTCGCACCCTTACTGCTAACTCGGGCTTGCAGGACTTCTCGCTGGTGGCTCCCTTCTTTTGGAACAGCCTGCCTACCCCCATCAGACTCTGCTCTAGTCTTCAATTGTTGAATAAGTCCCTCAAAAAACACATCTGTTCAGAAATGCTTATGGACTCACAGAGTGATTTATCTATACCTATCCAAATATGTCTCTTACTCTCATAAAAAAAACATACTCCACTTTTCCACCTTGTTTGGTGGCTGTCACCCTTGCTGCCTTGTTGTGTATTTGTACCCCACCTCATATAGACTGTAAGCTCATTTGAGCAGGGTCCTCATCTACCTATTGTTCCTGTGTCATTGTATCATTTATTGTAAATGTCCCCCTTTCATAATATTGTAAAGCGCTGTGGCATTAGTTGGTGCTACATAAATACCAACAGTTATAATAATAATAATAATATTAATAATAATAATAATAATAATACCAATAATTATAATAATACTAATATTAATATCAATAATAATAATAATTGTGTATTCCCTATATAATATTAGTTTGTAATCTCGAAGAAGATCTCTACCAACATTTAGTTTTTTTTATATACGTGTTGGTGTGAGCTGCTGTTTTCACATATTACTGTGGTTTATGTTAACGGACATTTGTGGTTTTCTCTCTGTGCTCCTTTTTATATTTCAACTCCATAAAAATATTAAACGAGGAAGTGAATTGGCTGGAGTTTTGCTTGGGACAGGTCTGGTCAGTCTCTGGGTATCGATACAACAGCTCCAATTGTAGATTATGCTAGCTTTAGTGTACCTATAATCTTAATTTAATTAATGACAGGAGGCGAGTATTTGCTTAAGTCTCTCTTTACTAGAACTCCACAGCAGCACAGAAAAACAACCAATCAGAAAAAAAGTTAGGTACTATAAAACTCCCCTCCCCATGCATCATTTCCTCGTTCAAGCTGCGACAAAACAGAATAAAAGGCAGAGAACATCATGGGGAAGAAACGAAGTCCTAGATACGATGAATATAACGATGTCCACCATCCGAGAGTAACCGTCAAACATGATAGTGTTGATGGACTGTAAACTGAAACGAGAGAAAAACAGAATCGAACAGGTTGATTATCCAATGAAATGTACTCCGAATAAACATGTAGGTACCCAATGTAGCAACCAAATTAACCTAATATGTAAATATCCCAACCCTATTAATGGAAAAACACAGACATAAGGAACAAGCGACAGGTAGCAGAGACAGCAAACAGAGTTGCATACGTACCTGATAATCTAAACTATAACATTAACAAGGGAGGGACAAGAATGGGTGGGAAATACTCGCCTCCTGTCATTAATAAAATTAAGATTATAGGTACACTAAAACTAGCATAATCTACAATTTTATAACATGACAGGAGGCTTCGTATTTGCTGTTTCAACGCTCAGTTCACCAATCCAACGCTGTTTGTGTCGCTGGTACCTATGTCAGGAGATATCAGAATAATCCTGATTGGACTTACCAACTGCTACAAATGACAGAAGACGGATCAATGAAGATGCCATCCGCTGATAGATCCATTGTACATGGTGTTGTAACCTGTTTCCTAGCAGTCGGTCCATGAGCTGGCAAGCTAACCTATCAGCCAGTTTCCTGTAGTTGTAAAATATCGAAGGTCATTTGCGGACTTAGGGCCGCGAGAAGAAACTGCCACCATGTCTCACTCGATCCGTAAGGTGGTACCTCCGATCGCGCCAGGGTCATCCGGCGATGTGGCCTTGCAGGGAGATCTCCAATCTCAAGGAATGCGCCTAAGTCCACCACCAATATCGCGATAGAACCGAGTAGAATCTTTCGTTCCCTCCTGGTCTACCCGGTGAGATGTCTCATCCGAGAATGAATGTATAATGCAGGCAAAGGTGTGGTCAAACTAGCCGTATCCGAAGTGAATCCAATATTCCAAACGGACTTTGTAATCCCCGGCTGCAGTAGAGAACAGACTCCAAAAGGACGTCTATTCAGGGTTCCGAACTGAAATTGTATGGAGGAACGGTGATCGACTATTCTGGGAATAGTGAATCCTAGAAAATTACAAAGGGATGGGAAGCTTAAACCCGAGTGTAGAGTTCCATCCAGAGATGTCATCGTCTAAGAGCGAAAGATGTACAGATCCAATGTGATTGGGACCTGTAAACCACGAAGAGTCCTCACGTGCTGTAGTGAGCAAGCGAAATACCCCGATTACCGTAGCACGATCTTGATCCATGCCTGCCCTGTCAAAATTTGTGTAGGGGTTCCTGGTATACACGCCCCTACAAGATAGGGTAAAATACAGTGAGACCCTTAGGTTCCTTTACCCCTGACTGTCCAGACACGTAACTTCCCAGAGTAGACCCAGGTCAAGGGACCCAGGAATGTGAGTTTGATAATCGAATTCAATGTCTCCCTATAGAGGGATACCTCCCTTCTTAGCTTGGAGTCCCGCGAACACATAGCGTTCTCCAATGCGCAGGCAAGGTGTAAAGTCCCTCCGTCCAAGACAGGTGACACCCGCGGGCAGACAGCGAAAAATGAAGGGTCTAGCATCAGCCGTCCGACATGTGGTGTCCTGCTAGAGAATGTCGGCAGCCCCATCTGAGTCTGCTACCATCCTGAGCCGTACTCCAGTGGTATGACGTGACCCGATATTGATGTCCGTGTAGGAGTCGGGGCACACCAAGCACCTCCATAGAGTTTCGTAGGTCTCTTTGATGGTAGTTGAAAAAGTGGGAAGCGCGACTCCAAAACAAAAGGTTCTCATGAGGGACATATAGAGTATAGACGGAGGGTCCCCCATCTCCGAACCCTGAACACCAGGTAAGTGGTCCGAGGGGGTGGTGCAGTCCTTCCATCTAATCCCAAGATCGTAATGACCGGGGGACTGAAGACAACCGGGGTTTCCGGTCTTACCATGCGATCCATGCGTATGGTTTACCTTCAGACCGGGTAGTAGGTCTTCCCTAGTCTTGTTACCCGAGCAAGGCAGTGCCTGTTTTCTCCATGAAGGTCTCCATATCTCATGTCATCTTGATATGGGAGAAACTGAGTATGTTGGCAATAACCTGGATATCCGAAACAGAAAGCAATTCTCCATTTTTATGGTGCAGAATATCCCAAAACCTGCACCCCAGGAGTGTGTGTAAATAAGTGGGAGTCTCCTCCCGTTATACCTCTGAGTATTTCCTGCGAGTGGTACAGTGGTTCGGATCCAGCAGATCCATTACAGGAGATAAAATAGAGGGATCCAGTCTAAAAATGTATATCTTGCATGACCAGGCAGGCCTCTAGAACGAAATCAGTGGCACAGACGTCAGATCTAATTGAATGCAGGAAGGACGCCACTCTAAGCAGTCCTCAAAGTCTTGCCTAGGTACAAGCCTGTGTAAAGAACAAATGGACAGCATCGTAGAACGTTGAGTGTATGAGAGAGCTGCGCTCTCCAATAATGTGATTGAATTCCGTGGCAGCGTCCGGCTGATAGCCTGAGCGGGCCGCACCCGTTAATAACCAAACAGTAGAGTCTACATCCGGGACCGATTCTCTCTATGAGAATGTGGCACTCCAAACATATCCTCTGTATCCAGCTCAGTATCCGGTTGAGGTTGAGGGAGGACTGCGCCCCCTAATAACAAATCAGTGTCCAGTTCTGTATATGAGATGGGTTCGCACTCTGTTCCTGAAAACCAAATATTCTCGGATCGAGGTGATGGAGGGCCGCCCCCTCCTGCGAACCAAACCAGAGTCCCTTAAGAGACCCAGGGCGACCAACTGCAGGGTACACCAATGACTAATATCAGCATAAGGCTGAGGGCAACCTTTGGAAACAATGATGGAAAACTACCAACTGACCGCCCGGATCCCGTGCGTGCGCGCGGGGTCCAGGATGACCGTTGGTAGTCTGAGGAAAGCTGGAGACGTTCTCCGCAATCCACGAGCACCCGGGAGGTCGAGGAGGTCAAGTCAGGCCTCTCGACGACCCAAGTGAAAGGAAAAAGAAGGCACAAAAACAAAAACAATAATAAACCTAGATAAGAGTGAATACGTAACTTCTATCCCAGATAGAAGGCAAATAGCCGGCCGGAAGTCAAGACAAGTAAGCCCCACTGAACAGGGCCAGGAGTTAACCTACGCAGGAATAACTACTGATATCTAAATGGGTACCGGGAGGTAGGTAGAGAGTTATTTGTTAAAGACAAGGAAACACCGCAGCCTCCTGTAGGTGTCTGAGTAGCGGTCCTTGCCTGTGTGAAGGTCTCCTTGGAGATGTGCCGTCGCCAGTCTGGTGTAAACCGCGGATGTGTGCCCAGGTCTTCATAAGAAACCTTGCCCTTCAGGCATGAGGTTTAGGGCCTTCACACTTCCCACCAAAACTCAGATGGCCGTATACTGGTGTCCTCTCGGATAGTATTGTAGTGGTGCTTGCCTGGACACCTGCCCATCTCCATGTCACTGGTGGGTACTGGGTTTTCCTCAGTGATATTCTCCCAGGCCTGCGGCCAAAGGGGTTCGGCACCAATAGAGAAGCCCCGTCAGAAGGGCAGAGGCCCAGCAGGCCAAACGAATGGACACAGAATTGTTGGCTGAGTAAATAGGCACAGACACAGCAGGTCATTCAAATAGGCACAGACATAGCAGGCCAATAAATGGGGCACAGGCATAGCAGGCCAATCAATGGGGCACAGACAAAGCAGGCCAATCAATGGGGCACAGACAAAGCAGGCCATGTTAATGGGCACAGGCCTAGCAGGCCATGTTAATGGGCACAGACATAGCAGGCCGTATTAATGGGCACAGACATAGCAGGCCGTATTAATCGGCACAGATATAGCAGGCCATTTTAATGGGCACAGACATAGCAGGCCATTTTAATCGGCACAGACATAGCAGGCCATTTTAATGGGCACAGACATAGCAGGCCATTTTAATGGGCACAGACATAGCAGGCCATTTTAATGGGCACAGACATAGCAGGCCATTTCAATGGGCACAGACATAGCAGGCCGTTGTAATGGGCACAGACATAGCAGGCCGTTGTAATGGGCACAGACATAGCAGGCTAGTAAAAATGGCGCAGACAGAGCTGGCCAAGCCACCTATCGGTGGTGTATCATTCAGCGGCAAGGGTCCTTGTTAAGGAAGTGCTCCAAATCTGTATCATAATAGGTCCTGGGGCACCATGCGAAAATGGGGCAGATGTAGGTCTCTGATACAGTAGTTATGGTGCATGCAGGTTACATGCTCCCACTGGAAGCAAGTGCATGAAGTACGGTGTAGCACCCTGTGTGGGACAACTACAACTGTCCACCCCTGCACAACCACATGTAGAAACCAACAGAGTTAATCTGAAGGCAGGAACAGTATCTGCACAGCCCACGTCCTTTAAAATTATGAATCACTACTTATATGTAAGTAAGTATGCCTTCACACCAGAGAAGTACTAAAAGAAGTGGGAACAAAGCTTCTCCATATGACTTAAAGAGCATAATGTATGACATAAAGTCATTTAACCAGCACCAGCATGGATACATCATTTAACATGTGACTTGATCCTAAACAAATCACAAAATAAAAATGCCAGTGGTGTCATTTGGAAAAATAAAATAAAGCTGATGCAGAGATAAATAGGGTACAGAATAAACACAGTATAGTATAAATTACCAAAAATCAAGCCATGTAAACTATCTCTAAAGACACAACATATAAAAATACTGCAGAATCTAAACTATGTGACTGTTTAATCAGACAGACCTGTCATTGGTGGGAATCAAAGGTACTTGCCGGCTCTCTGGAGGGGAAGCCTGCCTCTGCCTTTAACGGCTTCCCGGTGCACCTTTGACAGTGAAGTGAGGTAAGGAGAGGGTTGGGGGGGGCGAGCAGGTGTAATTGTTCTCACCTCCCCCAGCGGACACATGCGGTCCGTGGAAGGCAGCCACGTGTCGAGACTCCGGTCGGCGGTATCGTAGCACCCGCGACCGGAGGAGAAGAAACGACAGGAGGTGGGGCAGCGTTAATGCTCCCTACTCCCCCGGCGGACATGCGGTCCGCGGATAAAGCCGGCCGCGGCTAGGCGGCCACGTGTGTGAGTGGATCCGGCCGCCCGGTACTCGCGTCCGACCGCGAGTTACCGCGGGCTCACACTGCAGCTCGGGGAGTCAGAGGAGGCAGCCAAACGGCTAATCTCCTGACACCCCGAGCGGAGCGCCATGAGGGTGGGGGAAGGGTGAAAAAAGAAGGGGGAAGCTGACTGCAAGGGAACCCCCATAAACCACCACCCTGAAAGGCACACACCCCAAAGAAACAGGGGAAGCAAAGAGGAGGCAATAGGAAAGTTATACCAAACTGAAATAAATAGATAAAAATAAGATATAACTATATAATATAAAAATAAATAAATAAATATAATATGACAACTAAATATAACAAAATATAACTAAATAATAAATTATATATAATATATATATATATAATATGGATAATATAAAAATATAATATGACAACTAAATCTAATAAATATAAATCATAAATATATCATAATAAAACCCAAAGCCACCCACTATAAGCAGGAGGCAGTGGTACTCTGACCTGTACTGTCTGCAGAGCAGCAAAGAAAGAGGAAATGCTGCAATGGGAAGGGGGTTTTATAGTACCTAACTTTTTTCTGATTGGTTGTTTTCTGTGCTGCTGTGGAGTTCTAGTAAAGAGAGACTTAAGCAAATATGAAGCCTCCTGTCATTAATAAAATTTGGTAAAGTACCCAACTGAAAGAGTATTACATGAGGTCAGAGTGCTCAGTTTAACAAAGCACAGTAGCAATGATTCATGGGAATTGCAGTTTAAGCATGGGACCAGAATTTGAATAATCGCTATTGGCTGAAACCAAGTCTCCTACATTTAAAAGGTACACATATTCCACTTTCACTTCTATTCTTTGCTGCTACATTTGATACAGTAGCACCACCTAGTGGACATTCAGTATATTTCATAAGTTCAAAATGTTTATAAGCTACTCGGTTATTATGTGAAATCATATTGAAACATGAGTCTGCAGACTGAGTTAGACAAACATCATTTTCAAGACATCTATTGCCCTTAACAGCATCTCTAATCATCAGCAATAGTAACACCCCCAGGACGTACTTGGAAACCAGAGCAATGGGAGCATACCTTTCCTGATGATATACTTACATACTAATTATTGTTATTATTATTATTATTATTATTATTATTATTATTATTATTATCATTATTATTATTATTATTATTAAGGAAGGTCAGTCAGTGTTATGGTAGAGCTAAAGAACTGAAGGAATTTCGTCTTTCAAAAGTAAATTAAATCGAAAATTAAAAAATAAAAATTTAGACCAAAACATTGTTGTTAAAATTACCCTATTTAGCTCTTTTTCGATTTTGGATAATTAAGACATTTTTTTTTTTCAAATTGGTTTTCACGTCATCACAATTTATTGTTTAGTTAACAAACTTCTCAGAGAGATTTTGAATGAACACCCCCCGAGTCCCATCCAATAACCATTGCCATCTTAAAAACATTATGGGCCCCCGTGCAAAGCCGTGCACTGGGGCCTTGCCGACACACAACTCACAGGAATAAAAATGTAAATTATAGACAAAAAGGACAACAAAACAGTCAACAAAACAACTTTAGCTTAAAGAAGCAGTTTTGGTGTATACATCATCGCTCTGAAGTTTCACTGCTCAATTCACTGCCACTTAGGAGTTAAATCAATTTTGTTTCTGTTTATGCAGCTCTAGCCACACCTCCCTGCATGTGACTCACAAAGCCTGCATGAAAACAAAATGGTTTCATGTTCAATCAGATGTAACTTTCTTTAAAAGTTTTTATCTCCTGCTCTGTAAATTGAACGTTAATGTTTACATACAGGAGACTCCTGCAGGGTCTAGCAAGCTATTAACAGAGCAGGCGATAAGAAATTCTTAATTAAACAGAATTTGCAATAAAGTGTAAACATTAGAGGACTCCATACAGGAAGTTTTTAATAAGGCTGTGTAAGTCACATGCACGGAGGTGTGACTAGGCGTCACAAAAAAAGCGATTTAACTCCTAAATGGCAGAGAATTGAGCAGTGAGACTGCATGGGGCTTGATCTATACACCAAAACTGCCTCATTAAGCTAAAGTTGTTTTTAGTGACTATCATGTCCCTTTAAAGGGACACTCCACACACCAAAACCACTTCTGCCCATTGGAGTGGTCTGGGTGACAACTCCCATCACCCTTAACCCTGCAAGTGTAATTATTTCAGTTTTTATAAACTGCAATAATTACCTTGCAGGGTTAAGTCCTGCTCTACTGGTTGTGCATCAGACAGCCACTAGAGGGACTTCCGGCTTCTTAAGCGACTTTGTGGTAGCTTAAGCGACCCTGGACGTCCTGGCGCTATGCATGAAGACCTCCAGCATTGCCGGAAACCCCCATGGGGAGGTCTAATGTGCCATTGCCAAGCATGCGCATTAGGTCTCCCCTGCTGGCAGACATCAGGGACATCAACGCTGGATTCTGGTAAGTGGGGGTTTTAACCCCTTCAGCAACATGGGATGGGGACAGGAGGGAGGGGGGTACTGCAGGATTCTCTAGTGCCAAGAAAATGGGTTTGCTTTCCTGGCACTGGAGGGTCCCTTTAAACTTATATTTATTAGTACCTCCAACACATGCGATACATACATACAATACATACACACAGACTGCTGAATACAGTCACAGACTGATGAACACATTCACACTAGACGTGTGCAATTAGTTTTGTTCCGAATATAAATTCATACGAATTTTGGGCAATTCGGACATTCAGATGCTTCCGAATGTCCAAAGTGCCGAAGTCCGAGTTTTTGAAGTGCCGAACCTGACCGAATTGCCAAAGTGCCGAATTGCCTAATTTTGGTGGAGCCAAAGTGCTTCAGATGTTCCACATTCCAAAGTTCCAAATTGCCTAAGCCCCGAATTGCCAAAGTTGCAAATTGCCGAAGTTCAGAATTTCGGAAAGTGCCGAACCGAATTGCCAAAGTGCCAAATTGTTTCACTTACCCGAATTTTCAAACTAAACTGAACCTTAGTTTTTTGCCCATGCACATCCCTAATTCACACACCGACTGCTGAATACATACACACACCGACTGCTAAATACATACGCACACCGACTGCTGAATACACACGCACACAGACTGCTGAATACACACGCACACAGACTGCTGAATACACACAGACAGACTGCTGAATATACACACAGACAGACTGCTAAGTACACACAGAGAGACCGCTGAATACATACACACAGTCTGTTGAATACACACACAAACACACACACAGACTGCTGAATACACACACAGTTCACTGAATACACACAGACTGCTGAATACATACATACTGCTGAATACAAACACACATACTGCATTAAGGGGTGCAGTGTATGTGTTTGTGTGTGCGGGTGCTGTGTGTGTGAAGGGTGCTGTGTGTGTGTGTAAGGGGTGCTGTTTGTGTGCAAGGGGTACTGTGTTTGTGAGCAGTGCTTTGTGTGTTGGGGTGATGTGTGTGTGTGGTTCTGTGTCTGTGTGTGAGAGGTGCTTTGTGTGTGTGTGTGTGTGTCCTGCCTCTGGGTCCTCTCCTCTCCTCGATCAATGGGCCCTTGGGCCGGTGAGGGAGATCTCTGATCTCTGCCAGAAAACAGGGCCGGCTCTCAATAACAACTTTGGCTCATTTAGGGCAGTCGAGTCACTGTCTTCCCTCCAGGCGTTAAACCATACTATTTCTCTCAATGTGAGGCCAGTGATAGGATGTAAATGGCAGATGACACTCTCAATTTATAGCCGATGGCCTGGCTAAAGTTTCCTCACATCGTAGAGGCAGATTTACTTGTTGCATATTTTTCAGAAATTCTCTAAACCATGGACTGATCCGTATGCAACAGGGAATACTTGCAAATTGTAAGCCAAAAAAGCAATACTTTGTAACTCCCTGTTGAATTCATGAGAAATTCTTCGTGAATAACAGTAAGAGATAACATTACCTTACATTGAAGGATTTCAAAAATCTTTGTCCTCTTTCATTTCAATTTGTGATCTAGCACTGCCCTCTAGGGAGCAAAAATGATATTGTCTTGGAGAATATTTGGAAGAAGGCTTATTTTTTAAGGGAAGATCACAAGGACAGCTGGTGGTCTGGATGAAAACTAGACATGGAGATTTGTTTCTTACCGAACTTTAAATCGGACAAATTTGGGGAATCAGTTGAATGGCTGAATTCCAGGACTCGAATTGCACCTGAATTACAGACTAACTGATTATGCTTGGAAGGATCAGTTGTTTGGATTCCACGCCAGAAATAAAAGAAATGATTGATGGGAAAAATAGACGATTAATTGCTGGGGTTCAGTCACTGAATGTTGGTTCTATTCAAAGATCAAGTGAGAAGTGACCATCATAGGGAAAAAGGGAGAATCAGTAACAAAAATAATCTACATTTATATATGTAATAGATAGAAAAACACTCGATTTTACTTCTACTTATCTTATTTTTTCTTCTAATAATTAATTACTTTTTCTCAACCGATCTGTGAACCAAATGGTGGACAATGTGCCAATCAGTGTCCTGCAATATATATATATAACATTATATTATGTAACAGGAAAAGAAGGTTCAGCGCCCGAAGTGACCTTTGGAGAATGTTATCCAATGACAAAAAAAGGGAAAACAAAAAGCACCGATAGTGCAGTAAGTTAAAAACTTCTTGAGGGGGCGGAGCTTGGAGACGCCATATCCATTCACTTCCGAGACAGCTGAATTGACCCTTAGCGAAATACCTAAATCCCAGCATAGAGGTTCAAAGAATTTCCCCTCAACAATCTCACATACGCGTCTGGGAGCATAACTCAGCTCTCAGACGCAAACATGCCATGGGGCCCACCTTGCTCCCAGACCGTATCTCCAAGTATCGCTGCACCTAAGGCATAACTTACACTTGCACTCTAAGATAACAATGAGTTACCATGAAGGACCTTCAGTAATCGAGGCTATTACTTTGTGCACATATAACATTGGTTTCTTCCCTTCAGTTTCGCTAAAATTGGATCTGTCACTGGAATAGGTTTTGAGAAAGCACGAGATTCCTTTTTCACGTTTTCATTTTTCTTGTTATATTAATTTTCTGTATATTATGGCATAGTGTGGAATGCATCTAACGACAGTCTAATACCATGACCAAGCAAGCAAACCACACATGCTGTGTAGTTAACTCAAAATATAAAAATAGGCTAGGTCACCTTTATCTCACAAGTATGACCTGTTTTACACTGTTACATTGGAATGTAAGTATCTATGTTCATACTGTTAATTCTCATGCTTCAACAATAAAAAGAGAATTTAAAAGAAAACTAAAAAACTTCTTAATAGATGAAGGAAAATTTAAAATTGTACACGCACACTTTCAGGGAGCTTAAATACAGCTAACTTGCACACCTGGGCAGAATTATCCCTGCCTATGGGTATAGGGTCATAAAGATTCTTCAAGGTTTCCTTACAGCAACGGGTATCCTCAAAAAACACAAAAGACAAAATAAAATTATACAATGTAGAATGTTGAGCTAATAAGCAAGGGTAGGTATGTAGATTGGTGCACACTCACATATATTTGAGCCTAAGTATTAGCTCCAGAAATAATGCGTGAAGTGGTATGATCCCCATTCTAGGATATAGGTAATATGGATATTCCTCCAGTGATGGGAGTGAGCGCAGGACTTTTCTTTTTGTATTTGTATTCACTTTTTGTATCACACAGCCTGGTTACAATGCTGCCACCCATCCCATGTGTTCCCTATTATGGGTTAATAAGTATATAGGGGTGTATATAAACAATACCCCTTTCTGTCTCATTAGAGATATTTTTGCCAGAAGCTCAAGGAAGCAAGGTAAAGGGTCAAAGTAGGACATGTCTAGGGGGTCTGCCTTGATGTTGGCAGGCAGGCATTCCCTCCAGTGGCAATTGGAGTAACTAGATGGCCTCCATTTGTTTAAATATACATAGGGATTCAGGAGAGAGCGCAGGTAACTTGTTTTCTTTGATGTGACTTAAAATGCCTGGAACTGTTTTTGTCCAGGACTGTTCTAGTGGTGTTCTTAGCTTCAACGGGGTGCCGTTTCCCTAAACCTCCAATATATGTGCTAATCAATTCAAAACAACTTTGCCACAACAACGAGCCATGCCAAGAGTAACTTCATTCTGTTACAAACTTCTACAACCTTTGCTACTCTTCCATCTACCCTATTTTACTCAAGTTTGGAATAAACAATGACATCTAATTTTTGGAGAAAGATTGGACAAACATTTTCATGTTTACATTCCAATCCCACTCTAGTATTTCACTTCATGAAGCAAATCATAAATTCCTATTTAGGTAGCACATGGCACCTTATGACATTCATTTGCTCAACCTGGCCCACTCGCCCACTTGCTGGAGGTGTGGGAAAGAAATAGGGACACTCCACCACACATGGTGGACATGTGCCAAGGTGAAGGAATACTGGAGGGATGTCTGGGAGATAGCTACTAAGGTAACTGAAATTTACACACCGCTCAATCCAGGTGAAATCCTTCTACACACATTTCCAACCCCACTAGCTGAATATAAACATTCCTTGACATTTTTAAGCCGATAGCAGCAAAATCCAAAATAATGTAGCATGAGAACGTAGGTTTCTCCTTCTAAAAATGATTGTTCTATTAAGATAGAATATTCGTTTATTGAAGGAATTGTGATGGTCCTCATTTGGCCAATATTATAAATACATAAAAATAGGGAACTCCTGGCTGAGATACCAACAAAAAAAGACAAAATCAGCAGATACAGAGGTTCCCAAGGAGAAGAAATCTAGGATATGTAATAAGAGGGGCAGGAGAGGTGTAACACTATGAGAGGGGGGCATTCCTGATTTTGGGAAACATAACCTGAAATCTTCTCATCAGTTTCCACACATCTGCTAACATATTATAGAGATCATAGCCTTAACACATTGAAGTCACATGATTGTCATTGGTATTTCTATTGTTTTGACTTTTTTTCGAAGTTTTACTGATATTACCTTCACTTTACTTTTATTTGATGTTTTTGGTTACAATATCAAAGTATTTACCTACCATTTATTTTACATGCACATGACTTAGTTGGAACCTGGAGAGAGATGTTTGGATTAGAATAAAACTGTTAATATACTTCTATCAAGTCTTAATGATGGTAATTACAGTTTTTGGAATGTGATATATCATACCTGTGCTACCTATTATTATTATTATTATTTTATTATTTATATAGCGCCAACAAATTCCGTAGCGCTGTACAATGGGTGAATTAACAGACACATAATTGAGATCAGACCACTGGACGTACAGGAACAGAGAGGGTTGAGGGCCCTGCTCAATGAGCTTACATGCTAGAGGATACAATGAGTATACCACAAACTCTAAAATATTCCATGCAAGGCTATTATAACTGTATATAACAAAAAAACGGAGTATATTTTGTCCCTCTGGAAGGCATAACCACCTAGCTAGTGGGTATGTGGCAGCCTCCAGGAGAATTATTTTGCCGGGCTAAAAAACGCTTGTCCTGTGCTCCTGCATAGCAACAGCGATTTAGCCAATCAGGTGATCAGGAAAGCCGTGCAACTCGCGGCAGCCCTGATCACCTCAGATTTTAAAATGGCAACATTGATGGAGGACTCCATTTCTGTGTCTGCCACAGATATGGTAGATGTCTCTCCTAGAGACTGCCCCATCAACGTTAGAAGGCTCCATAAGAGAGCCTTCCTTGCCAGGGACCTTTCCTCATCACATCTTCTGAGGTGGATATTGTAACGGATCACCTGGCACCCCGACTGGGCACCTCCGTTGACGGACGCTTCCTAGCTTGCGTCGAGGACCATAAGCACCGCACCGGACACCACAACCACCGCGGAATCCACAACCGCCGGAGCTTAACTGGAGTCCCTTCATCTTCCTTCCACCCTGGATCAGCTTCTGTCCTCCAGGACCGTGTGGGAAAGACCTCTCCTCCAGGAGAGCGTATCAGGAACAGCTCTTAAAAGAGCTAAGTGATTAGAGCTCAGGGGAGTATACAAAGTATAGCAATCCCCAGTGTGATTATAGCAGTTCCCCTCCAATCACGAGACAAGACCACGTGTTGAGGGTCAAACAGGAACAGAATGAACTGAGGCTTTATTGTTTCTTTTATACACTTTTTCCCACAAGGTTACCACCCACGTGGACCTTGTTGGGCACCTTGTTGGGCACTGAAACCACAAACTCCACAACCAATCATTTACAGTCACGCAGAAAAACACTCTCATTCATTACAGTAAATTCCTACCCCTCTGCTTGGGAGATAATTGAGTTAAATGCTGGATCAACTCAATTATCTCCAAGCGAAAAATATACTTTTTACACATTTTCTATAACTTCAGAATTATACATCACATTCCAATTACATTTTCTGAACCAGCATAATTAGGGAACAAAAATTTCCAAAAATCATGCAAATTGGTCCAGTGGTTCGGGAGATAGCTGGAAGTCTCCTTTAACCTACAGCATGCACGCACTCACATTTTCATGTTCCACAGATTTGGGCTGTGCGGCCGGTCTATTCACTATAGTTCAAATACTGTTCAAATGCACGAACAGGGGGCGTTCATGCAAATAGGCAACGTTAATGTGGCGTTTGTATAGTCAAATGCCGTTCGACTACTGCAAAACACAGCTGACGCGTTCGGCTAAATTAAAATGGCCGCTGCCATGTGTTCGTATGCACAAACGGTGGTCCCTTCAACTACTTCAGCACTTCGGCTGCATCCGAAGTGCCACTTCAAAAGTGCAGAACTGTAACAGTACAAATTAAAGGGCCAGAAACCGTCTCCAAAATACAATAAGCCCAAAATGTGTTTTTAAATGGCAATACCTCCTAGGGGCCATAGTCACAAGGCAAAAGGCTGGCCTGGTGAACATAGCTTGTTCGCGTTCGCCACGGCGGGCGAACATATGCAATGTTCGGTCCGCCCCCTATTCGTCATCATTGAGTAAACTTTGACCCTGTACCTCACAGTCAGCAGACACATTCCAGCCAATCAGCATCAGACCCTCCCACCTCCTGGACAGCATCCATTTTAGATTCATTCGGAAGCTGCATTCTTAGTGAGAGGAGGGACAGTGTAGCTGCTGCTGATTTAATAGGGAAATCAATAGCTAGGCTAGTGTATTCAGTGTCCACTACAGTCCTGAATGACTCATCTGATCTCTGCTGTAAGGACAGCACCCCAAAAAGCCCTTTTTAGGGCTATAACATCAGTCTGCTTTTTTTTTTTTTTTCTGTGTAATCTAACTGCAGTTGCCTGCCTGCCAGCGTGTGTTTCAGGCTCACAGCGTATACTGTGCCCACTTGCCCAGTGCCACCACTCATATCTGGTGTCACAATAGCTTGCATTTAAAAAAAAAAAAAAAACTTTTTTTGACTGTAATATAATAGCAGTCAGTTTCCTTCACACGTATGCGTTTCAGGGCCTGCCAGGGCACAGTGTCACACCAGTGCCACTCATATCTGGTGTAACAGTAGTGTACATTTAAAAAAACAACACTTTTTTGACTGTGAAATAATAGCAGTCAGTTTCCTTCACACGTGTGCGTTTCAGAGCGTGCCAGGGCACAGTGTCACACCAGTGCAACTCATACCTGGTGTAACAGTAGTGTACATTTAAAAAAAAAACAACACTTTTTTGACTGTGAAATAATAGCAGTCAGTTGCCTTCATGCGTGTGCGTTTCAGGGCCTCCCAGGGCACAGTGTCACACCAGTGTAACTCATATCTGGTGTAACAGTAGTGTACATTAAAAAAAAAAACTAGAAATTTGACTGTGAAATAATAGCAGTCAGTTTCCTTCACATGTGTGCCTTTTAGGGCCTGCAGGGCACAGTGTCACACCAGTGCAACTCATATCTGGTGTAACAGTAGTGTACATTTAAAAAAAAAAAAATAATTTGACTGGAATAGATTGAATAGCAGTTAGTTGTCTGCAAGCGTGTGTGTCAGGCCTACTACTCTGCCAACTTCTGCCAGTGCACAGTGCCACTCATATCTGTTGTCACAGTAGCTTGCACGCATAGTACCACTAATCGAAAAAAAAGGACAGGCAGAGGCAGGCCACCCCGCAGGGGCCGTTGTGGTCGTTGTGCTGTGATTCCCTTTGGCCCTAGAATAATGCCCAGTGTTCAGAGGCCACGTACCCTGAACTCGAAAAGTTCTGAGGACATAGTTGACTGGCTAACACAGGACACCCAATCTTCTACAGCTTCCACTCGGAATCTTGACGCACCATCCTCCTCCAGCTTAGCTTCGGGCACCTCTCAAGTTACCACTCGCCCGCCTGCCGCCACCACCAACACTAGCACCACAGCCGCTTCCCTTGATCTGTCAGAGGAGTTATTTACACATCAGTTGGAAGAAATGAGTGATGCGCAACCATTATTGCCAGAGGATGTAGATAACAGGTATATGTCTCAGTCAGGCAGCATTACACACATGGACGTACGGTGTGATGATGATGATGTTGTACCCGCTGCTGCTTCCTTTGCTGAGTTGTCAGATACAAGTGAAGCGGTTGATGATGACGATGCGTCCGTGGATGTCACGTGGGTACCCGCTAGAAGAGAAGAAGAACAGGGGGAAAGTTCAGATGGGAAGACAGAGAGGAGGAGGAGACGAGTTGGAAGCAGGGGGAGGTCGTCGCAAGGAGCTAGTGGCACAGTCAGACAGCATGCATCGGCACCCGGGGTCAGCCAGACAGCACGCCAATCAACACATGCTGTTGCCACCACCAGAATGCCGTCATTGCAGAGCTCAGCAGTGTGGCATTTTTTTTGTGTGTCTGCCTCTGACAACAGGGATGCCATTTGCAACCTGTGCCAAAAGAAACTGAGTTGTGGGAAGTCCAACACCCACCTAGGTACAACTGCTTTGCGAAGGCACATGATCGCACATCACAAACACCTATGGGATCAACACATGAGTACAAGCAGCACACAAACTCAAAGCCGCCATCCTCCTCCTGGTCCAGCATCTTCAGCCACGTCAACTACTGCTGTCCTCCTTGCCCTATCTCAACCATCCGCCACTCCATCTCTCGCCTTGAGCAGTTCCTGCTCATCTGCCCACAGTCAGGTGTCTGTCAAGGACATGTTTGAGCGTAAGAAGCCAATGTCACAAAGTCACCCCCTTGCCCGGCATCTGACAGCTGGCTTGTCTGAACTCTTAGCCTGCCAGCTTTTACCATATAAGCTGGTGGAGTCTGAGGCGTTCCAAAAATTTGTAGCTATTGGGACACGGCAGTGGAAGGTACCCGGCCGAAATTTCTTTGCACAAAAGGCAATCCCCAACCTGTACTCGATTGTGCAAAAGGAAGTAATGGCATGTCTGGCACACAGTGTTGGGGCAAGGGTCCATCTGACCACTGAATTACCGCAAGTCGGAAAGGATGCAGCAGTTCCAAAATAAATTAAAAAGTATGCTTTACACAGCGTATAAGGGTGATGTCACAGCACAACGGGAATCTAACAGGGGAAGAGGTGAAAGTAATCCTCCTCCTCCCACGACCACGCCGGAAAGGACAGGACGCTTTACAGACATGTTGTTGATGGAGGACATGCAGAGCTTTTTAAGTCCTACGCATCGCCACAGCCCTTTGGGGTCCACCCTCAGAGAACGACTCGACCGACAGGTAGCAGACTACCTCGCCTTAACTGCAGATATCGACACTCTGAGGAGCGATGAACCCCCTGACTACTGGGTGTGCAGGCTTGACCTGTGGCCTGAGCTATCCCAATTTGCGATAGAACTTCTGGCCTGCCCCGCTTCAAGTGTCCTGTCAGAAAGGACCTTCAGTGCAGCAGGAGGTATTGTCACTGAGAAGAGAAGTCGCCTAGGTCAAAAAAGTCTAGATTACCTTACCTTTATTAAGATGAATGAGGGATGGATCCCGAAGGGACTGACAGTGGGCGATGCATTAGACTAAAAAAGGCCTGATGAGGGGGACGTAACAGGGATTAAACTGATAAGAATAGTACTACTTAACACACCACTCCTATCTGGTGGCACATTAGATTGCACGCACAGTGCCACAAATTTGAAGTAGGAGGACCGACCAAGCATCTTTTTCCATCTCCCGGTTCCTAAAATCGATGCCATATGCACGTCCCCTGATAGGGGACGTAACAGGGATTAAACTGATAAGAATAGTACTACTTAACACACCACTCCTATCTGGTGGCACATTAGATTACACACGCAGTGCCCCAAATTTGAAGTAGGGGGACCAACCAAGCATCTTTTTCCATCTCCTGGTTCCTAAAATCGAGGCCATATACACGTCAGGGGACGTAACAGGGATTAAACTGATAGGAATAGTACTACTTAACACAGGGCTGCCATCAGAAATTTTGGGGCCCCTGACAAAGCACAAGGTCTGGGCCCCCCCCTCCCGGGCCCACCCACGCCCACGCCCTACCTAGTCCGCTGACAATGATGCAGGACTGAATGTGGTGTGTATGGTGGAAGTAAATTAGAATGTGTGTAATGGATGTAGTGTTTGTGTGTATTAGATAGTGTTTGTGCAGTGAATGCAGAGTGTGTGTTTGTGTAGCGGATGCAGTGTGTATAGTGAACGCAGAGTGTTTTTGAGTAGTGGATGTAGTGTGTGTACAGTGATGTAGTGTGTGTTTGCGTAGTGGATGTAGTGTTTGTATGTACTAGATAAAATGTGTTTAGTGGATGCAGTGTCTGTAGTGGATGTAGTGTGTGTATTAGACGCAGTGTCTGTGTATAGTGAATGCAGAGTGTTTCAATTTGTGTTGAATGTAGTGTGTGTACTGTGAATAAAGGATGTTTGTGTAGTGGATGCTGTGTGTACAGTTAATGCATAGTGTATGTTAGTGTAGTGAATGCAGAGTGTGTGTCAGTATAGTGAATCCAAAGTGTGTGTCAGTATAGTGAATCCAGAGTGTGTGTATAGTTTAGTGAATGCAGAGTGTGTGTTAGTGTGTAATAAATGCAGAGTGTGTGTTAGGGTGTAGTGAATGCAGAGTGTGTCAGTGTAATGAATGTAGTGTGTGTAAATTTGTAGTGAATGCAGAGTGTGTGTTAATGTGTAGCGGATACAGAGTGTGTGTTAGTATAGTGAATGCAGAGTGTTAATGTGTAGTGAATGCAGAGAGTGTGTTAGTGTGTAGCGGATGCAGAGTGTGTGTTAGTGTAGTGAATGCAGAGTGTGTGTCAGTATAGTGGATGCAGTGACTGTGTTAGTGTGTAGTGTATGCAGAGTGCATGTTGTATTAGTGAATGAAGTGTGTGTATTGTATTAGTGTATGCAGTGTGTGTGTGTTAGTGTATGCTGTGTGTGTTGTGTCAGTGTTTGCAGAGTGTGTGTTGTGTCAGTGTTTGCAGAGTGTGTGTTGTGTCAGTGTATGCAGAGTGTGTGTTGTGTCAGTGTATGCAGAGTGTGTGTTGTGTCAGTGTATGCAGAGTGTGTTGTGTTAGTGTATGCAGTGTGTGTTGTGTTAGTGTATGCAGAGTGTGTGTTGTATCAGTGCATGCAGTGTGTGTGTGTTGTGTCAGTGTATGCAGTGTGTGTGTGTGCAGGGCCGTCTTTAATAACGACTGGACCCTGGGCAAGCGTTTGCTTGGGCCCCCTGGGCCCTGCCGCCGTCGCCCCTCACTCCCTGGTATGCAATCACGGCATCCATCCCAATGCAGTGGCGGCACTAAAATAGAATGAATTTTATTGGGACACCCAATTGCAAGATTGGACTAAAGGTAGAACCCCATCTGTCGTGCAACTCCAACAATGCTTTGACAGCTGGGGCTCTACCAATTTTCCATGCTTGCATGGTTGTATTTAGCACTGTTTTGTGTGTTTGAATGTAAGCATGTGTTTGTATGAAGTATGTTTGTGTGAATGTGTTTGTATGTGGTACTGGAGTTTGAATGCAAGTGTGCATTTATGTGTAGTGTTTGTTTTTGAATGTAGGAGTGTGCTTGTATGTAGTGTTGAAGTTTGAATGGAGGGGTGTATTTGTATATAAAGTTGCGGCTCAGATGCACAGGTACATACTCTGACACACAAGCAGATACACAGATACATACACTGACTACATACAGATAAGCAGGCACATACACTGACAGACATACTGACACACAGGTACATATATTGACACACACAGACACATACACTGGTAGACGTACTGACAGACACACACAGGCTCATATACAGACATACTGACACACACTGATCAACATACTGACACACATACACTGACAGAAATACTGACACCCACACACAGGCACATACACTGACCGAGATACTGACACACACACACACACACACACACACACACACACTGACAGACACACTGACACCCATATACACTGAGAAATACTGACACACATACAGGCACATATACTGATACACACAGACTGATATACTGACAGACAGACACATACAGAGACTGACACATGCATGCACATGCACTGACAGACATACTGACAAACACAAATATATTGACACACAGACATACTGACACACAGACAAACAGACATACTGACACACAGACAAACAGACACACAGACAGATATATTGACACACAGACAAACAGACATACTGACACACACACAGATATATTGACACACAGACAAACAGACATACTGACACACACACACAGACATGCTGACACACACACACAGACATACTGACACAGACAAACAGACATACTGACACACACACACAGACATACTGACACACAGACATACTGACACACATGTGAAATGTACATTTTTAAACACACCCTCCAGTTTCCTACCTTTTGCTGGAGAAGGATTTCCTGGGGTCCAGTGTGGTGCCTGAGGATGATGGGAGTGAGGATCCCCCATCCTCACTGCAGCCTCGTCCTCTCTCCCTCGCGACTCCTCCTGCCACCTTCCATGCAGCTCCTCTCTTTATGGGAGGAAGTGACTTGCGGCTGTCACTTCCTCCCAGCCTGCTGCCGGAAAGCAAGGGGCCCGGTCGCGGTGTTAAAGGGAAAGAGCGCCCGACCGGGCCCCTGCTGATACAAGCCCTCCGGGTGGCCCTAAGTGCATGGGCCACCCGGTGGGACTCAGAGGACGGGGGAAAAAGTTTTACATATTTTTTTTTTAAATTTAATTACCAATTTCTCCCCCCTCCCTGCTTACCTTTGTCCAGGGAGGGGGGAGATTCCATCCCTGGTGGTCCGGTGGGGAGCCCCTCGGCTCCCTGCTACCGCAGAGGGGGCCCAGGCAGCACACAGCTTCTCCTCTCTCCTCATAATTATCGCGAGACCCGCGGAGCGTTGCCATGGCAACCGGGTCTCGCGAGAGTTATTACAAGAGAGGAGAGAGGAGAAGCTGTGTGCTGCCTGGGCCCCCTCTGCGGTAACAGGGAGCCGGGGGCCCGCGGCTGCACACATACATCGCGATATTCGCTATCTATGTGTGCAGGGAGGGAAAGTGGGGCCCAGGACTGCCAGAGCAGTCCGGGCCCCCCAGGGCCGCCGGGCCCGTGACAACCGTCATGGTTGTCACCCCCTGATGGCGGCCCTGACTTAACACACCTTATAATAACGCAGAGAGAGGCAATGCAGAGAGAGGAGTCTGAAGAAGAGGAGTCAGAGGAGGAAGGTGGCTTTGAGGAGGTGGAAGACCAAACACAGCAGGCGTCCCAAGGGGCTTGTTGTCACCTTTCGGGGACCCTTGGTGTTGTGGCTGGGTGGAGGAAGAGACCTTCAATGACATCAGTGAGGACAAGGAATGGGACATGGCTAGCTTGGTATCCAACCTTGTGCAAATGGGGAGTTTGCGGTTGTGCAAATGGACTGTTTGCAGTTGTTTGCGGTGCCTTAGACGGGGAGTTTGGTCTGTCACTGTGAAGCGGGTGTAACCCTTACACTACCTGATCGATACAACATCATACCTGATGTTTTAAAGCACGTTATTCCAAACAATTTAGGAATGTTAGGTGATTTATGCCCTTTATGGATTAAAACCAGACTCTGCATCAACTATGTAATTTTCCATGGGAGTTTTGCCATGGATCCCCCTCCGGCATGCCACAGTCCAGGTGTTAGTGTCCATGAAACAACTTTTCCATCACTATTGTGGCCAGAAAGAATCCCTGTGGGTTTTAAAATTCGCCTGCCTATTGAAGTCTATGGTGGTTCGCCCGGTTCGCCCGTTCACGAACATTTGCGGAAATTCGCGTTCGCCGTTCGCGAACGGAAAATTTTATGTTCGCGACATCTCTACTGGCCATTAGTCCTCTCCAAGAACAAGTGGCGAAGGGCACTTCGTCACAGATATAGTCCCAGTTAGTAAAAGAAAAAAGAAGGGTTGCCTTTTCTCTACAAGTTTTGAGGATGAACTTGATTTTGGTCCCTCTTCCCCTCATTCTCGTTTGAGTGGTCGACATTTTAAAGGGACAGTACCTCCAAAAGTGAAACGTGTTTTTCCCTCGTTTGAGGTTTCAAAGCAGTTTTAACACAAAGGGGACAAGACTCGTTTTGAGGGCTGTCAGTCCCTCTCCATCCACCTCAAGAGCGTTTGCTCATTCATCCTCCCTAAGCCGGTCCTGTTCCAGACAGGGATCACCGGAGATTTATTGGGAGTCCGAGGAGTAGATTCGCTCTGCAGCTTCCACTGAACGAGGGAAGTTTAGCAACATTCAGATGACCAGAGTGAGCCTTTTATGTAAAGTGCTCAATTCAAAATTATTCCATTCAAGATGGGCCATCGAACAAGAGTCAGAAGTCAGGGATTTTGCCAAACTAGCTTTTAGATCACCGCTAGTTAAAGAGGATGATCTCTTCCTTAGAAATCATATTGGTATCCCTTACATACAAGCACTAATGGCCCCTGAAATTGATCCAGCACTGTTATCCATTACAGGAAGCGGTGTTTCTGTGGATCCCATGGATCAGACATTTCGCAATGTACAACATTTCGGATGCTGTTGGTCCCTGTAACGGACTGTTTTGCTCACCAGAGGTTAAAAAACGTTTAGGCGATATTCCCCTTTCCAAATGCACAGGCAGCTACTGTAAGCACCAATCTCCCGAACTGAAAACTACACGAATCCTGGAAACAGCTGAACAGGAAAAAACATACGAAAGGTTTACACGCCTGGCAGTCAGCATATAATCCAATTCCCCCAATAACGAGACGACACTTCGTTTTGAGGGTTAAGCAGAATCTGGTTTACTGGGGCTAACTGCCCGGCTTTTATGCAGATCTCCCACCTGGTGGACACTCCCCTAGGGGACCAGATGGGAGACTGCGACACAAAGGATACAAGAACCAATCACAGACTTACACATTTCACCAATCCCACAATGCATTACAATCCCTCCTCTCTGCCCTGGAGATAATTGGGAAGTAAACCAATTATCTGCAAGGACAGAGGCAAAACTCCATTAACCACATGTTAGCAAAAAGACATCAAATTACATACGGTTACATATAACATATAAAACATACACCTCCTACATATCCCCAGATAGCTTAGATCTGAGCGCACATTATTACCGAATGGCGCTCAGATCACATACATACAGTTGAGGAGCCAAAGTCTTTCCCATAGTCTTTCGTTACACAAATAGGCTCCATGGAATGGTTATCTGGGGTGATGCTGTTCATACGGTCAAACTACCGAATGAACAGTCAGTCGTTTCCACTTCCGAATGCAGAGGTAAGGATGCTGGAGGCTCAGCGGTGTTCGCGCAATTAAGTGTCCGTTTTCAGTTCCATAGTTTGGGCGCTGAACACCGCTGGCCGTTCGGGAGCTAAAATGGCCGCTGCCACGTTTTCAGCAAACGAACAAAGGCCACCCAGCGTTTGTCAATTAAGCTGCGGTTAACCGCAGCTGCTGGGTGGTCAATTGACGGCACACTCCAGTTCCCAGGTGGTCCATCGATCGGTACTTTGTTCGGTAGATTGAATCTACCAAACACCCCGGCAGAAAGGCACGAATAAGCCTTTCTGCAGGGAAAATAAAGGTTTGAACTGCAGGGCCATAGTCTAAAGGGAGCAGGCGAGCAACCAGGCTTCTCCAGTGCACAGTGGCGAGGTTGGTTTCGCCACAGTCCCCTTCTGCTTATGTTAGATAAGGCAGAGAAGGAGGGATCCTCTCATAACCCTTCCCTACCAGCTTTACTGGCTTCTAAGATGGCTCCACTACAAGCTTCCAGCAGAGTGGTGCTTATTACCGGCCAATCCTTCAACTATATTTTCAACATTCGCAGAACCTGCTTGCTGCATTCAGCAGGGATGTCTGATTTGGCACCTAAATCACATGAATTCCCTCATTTCGAAAACTCCTTTCTATTTAGCCCCTCTTTTATACAAGAGGTGAAAGGACGATATAAGGCCAGGAGGTCTTTCTCTGATTTAAAGAAGAGCTTTCCAAGCTACAAGAAGCCCTTTTGGACTGAGGGTCGTTCCTACAGGGCTACAGGTTTGCCCCATGAAGTTACTCCGCAAGCCCACTTTCGTCACGATGGGGAAAGTCAAGACCCCCAGGCAGTAGCAGAGGAGCCCAGGCCAGACGTGTCTCATCAGGACACCAAAGACCCATGAAATCAAGTCCATGGTTTACCTCACATACCTCAAAATTGGTCAGATATAACCTCGGACAAATGGGTTCTTCAGATTTTCAAAAGGGGTTTACAACTCCCTCTCATTCAGTTTCCTTTCCAGAGTCAAGCTCTGAGCAGGGAGGTAAATCCAGTCCTAGATTCCTCTATTTCCCAGGCATCCGCTCAGGAAAAACAGAATTGGCAGATTTAGCAATTTCAGGTAGGATCAGTCCCTTATTCCCTATTCGAAAAAAAAAAAAAAAAAACGGGAACATGGAGACCAGTACTATATGTCAAGGCTGTGAATGCTTTCCTAAAGAGGAAAACATTCAGGATGGAAGGTTTAACAGACCTCCCAGGCCTAGTGCAAAAAAAATGTTATAAAAATACATAAAATTAGACCTCAAAGATGCTTTCCATTCAGTTCCTATCGCTATGAAACACAGGCGCTTTCTCAGATTCAGCTGGAAGGAACAGATATATCACGAGACTGTAATGGTGTTTGGCCTATCCAATGCACATTACACATTTTCCAGGATAATGAAAGCTATTATATCCCACGTCAGGCAAAGAGGATTTCTATGCCTTTATTACTTAGACGACATCCTGTTGTTGAATCCAGAGGTATATGCTCTCATTCAGCAGAGAGATTACCTAATTTTCTTATTACAGGATCTGAGGTTTATTGTAAATCTGCAAAAATCCATCCTAGTCCCTACTCAGAATTTCCTATTTTTGGATTTCATGCTGAACACTATGGATATAACCTTGGGTGTTCCCCGAGACAAATGGGAAAAAATCCAAGCTCAGATAACTTCCGCTATTTAAAACACAGATGGTCCCTAAGAGATATAGCAAAGACTATTGGGAGGCTGATAGCTATAACACCTGCTTACGATGCTTCCCCCTTGCTGTGCAGACAAAGTCAGCCGTTTCTAGGAAACCAACTGAGATGAGGTGGCCAGTGCGGGAGAAGGGTGGTCCTTCCCACAAGTGTCAGAAAAGAGCTAAACAAGATATTGGAAGGGGCAAGTCCACTTCCTCTCCCCCTTCTGGAAGGGCCTTTCGAGTTAACCTTGACCACAGATGATTCTACCAAGGGATCTGCCCAAGGCGCGATAAGAGGAGTTTGGTCAGTTCAAGAAAGGCTTCTTCACATAAATTTACTAGAGTTGAGAGCCATCAGATTAGCTTTCCAAGGCTTTGTTCTGTTGAACCCCCTATGTGTGTCGGTAATGGTTCAATCGGACAACAGGACAGCGGTAGCTTATGTCAACCACAGAGAGGGCACAAGGTTAAAAGGTCTTTGCCTAGAGTCTTTGGACCTGTGGTCCTGGACTCTGGTTCACAAAGTTAGAATTTTGGCAGTTCACGTACCAGGAGAGGCAAACGAACTGACGGATTCCATGTCCCGCCAGCGTTTGTCCATGGCTACAGTCCAGTTAAAGAGTGCCTTATTTCAGCTGATTGAGAGCAGATTGGGCAAGAGACAGATAGATATTTTTGCATCTCAGACCTCGGCTCAGACTCCCAAATGTGTAACCAGGACTTGGGCAAAAGGAGCTTGGAAGATGGATGTAATGTCCTTCCAATGGACAGACATTCCGGGCCTTTACGTTTTTCCCCCTCCCCCCTCCCCCCCCCCCCCCCCCCCACACACTCTTTTTTTTATTTTTTATTTTAATCCACCCAGCCTTCCTACCTTTGGGAGAGCTGGGTGGATTTCTTACCTTGGGTCTAGTGGGGCTGCTGGGCAGGCGGGCATGCAGGATGGGGGAGAACAGGCGGCGAGGGAGCTTTGAGTGTAAGCTCTCCCTGCCGCAGAGTGATGCCGGGAGTTGGAGTGACATCATATTCCACCTCCAGGGGAGCGGAGTAGGGAGAGCTTACACTCAGCACTTCCTCGCCGCGGGCCGCGAGTTTTACATGCATGTTCCAGTTTTTTGATTATGAGTTATATTACACTAATATTTCTCTCAGAGACTGTTTGGTTTTTCACCTTGATGATCAAAGATTGTTTTGTTACATTTTCATATGTTACTATTAACTGTCAGTACTTCAGGAATGTTTCTTATTTATTGTTACTTTATTTTATTGCCTTTCCACTCTGCTGACATAACCCTTTCATAGGATTAAGTTCATATTTGGTTGAGTAAATAAATCATTGTTACCCCCCTTACATTGTCAGTGGTGCTTTTCCTTTATTATATTTAGTACCGGGTACATTGATCTCAATCCTACATTAGGGGTTTCTTTGTCTCTGGATGAGTTAACCACCTGCAGTATCCCGATTTTAAAATCTGAGGTGATCATGGCTGCCGCGAGCTGCACGGCTGTCCTGATCACCTGATTGGCTAAAACGCAGGAGCACAGCACGAGTGTTTTTTAATGCGGTAAAATCATTCTCCGGGAGGCTGCCACATACCCACTAGCTTTGCTAGGTGGTTATGCTTATTGCTAGGACAAAGAAAGTTTGCAGGTCATAGAAACATAGAATGTAACTGTCAGGGCTCCGCGGGCGGCGGTGAGGGGAGGCTGCAATCCTCTCGCAGCACTCACCCTCAGTCCATCGCCGTCCACGGTCCCCTCTCCCCTTACCGATAAGCGAGCGGCGTCCTCTCCTCTTGACACGCCGCTCGCGTCCTCCTCTCCTCCTCTCAGCGGCAGCATGTCTAACGCTGCACGCTGGGAGCCGGCACTATTATCTAAGCGCCGGGGTCACTCACGTGACCCGGCGTTAAAGCTACAGTGCAACAAACACAGTGGGGGGTATAGATATCCCCCACGTGTGTTTGTTAATACTGATTGGTGGTTAGCCAATCAGGATTCAGGCTAGGATTTAAATACTTACCTTTCCTGTCTTTCTGTGCCCTGTTGTGGTCTTTGCTTCTTAGTATTGATTGTGAGCGTGTGCTTTCTGGTTACGTACTCTCTGGCTTGATATACTGACTTTGTGACTTTCTCCTACCCTTTGACCTCGGCTTGTTTCTCGTTATTCTGTTTTCTGGTTCCCCTTACTCGGCTTGTCTCCTGACTATTCTGTGTGTGCTTAGCCCGGCCACTCTAAGGACCGGTACTGCACACTTTCTGTGTGTGTGTCTGTGTGTGTGTTAGCGTGTTGGGTTCCCCGGAATCGTGACAGTGACGACAGATAAGAACCATCCGGCCCATCTAGTCTGCCCAATTTTCTAAATACTTTCATTAGTCCCTGGCCTTATCTTATAGCTAGGATAGTCTTATGCCTATCCCACGCATGCTTAAACTCCTTCACTGTGTTAACCTCTACCACTTCAGCTGGAAGGCTATTCCATGCATCCACTACCCTCTCAGTAAAGTAACACTTCCTGATATTATTTTTAAACCTTTGCCCCTCTAATTTAAGACTATGTCCTCTTGTTGTGGTAGTTTTTTCTTATTTTAAATATAGTCTCCTCCTTGACATATGCACCGTCGTTATTCGGCAGGTGCTATTTTAGTTTACCTTAAATAAAACACTGACACCGAATTTATCTGTTGGATTATAACGTCCACAGCTTTATTAATTATTAAATATATAAATAAATAAATTAACAATTTAGGGTCATTGTCCAGCTAACATTATATTACTATCCCCCCGCACAATACCCCTGACAATGACCCTATCTTTTGAACAATAATTAACATTCACTTAACATATAACCAGAAACACACGGCCTACCAGAGAGGCCCCAAAACCATCTGTTAACTGTAGGGGTGTACCCAGACACCCCTACCCCCTAGGTTCGTAGCCACCGAAGAGCTTGAACCTACCAACATCTAATCCATCTGGCCTACTCCAGCCTAGGCCTTGGCCTGTCCATTCCCAATTCCAGCTAACTCCTGGCTTTAACACGCCCTGTTCCCGCCGCTGTGACCAAACGGGATCAAAACTCAACTATAGGGAGGGAGGGTGGGACAAGTGACAGGTCAGTGCAATTCAGATTAACTGGCTCCTCACTTAAGATGGCCGCCTATTTACACTACCTGACTCCTCCCCTACTTAGCCCCGCCCTGAACATCCCATACCTTTCCACCTGCCTACTTCCTGGCCTTGTCAAGGCCCACTCCCCTGTTTCACTGTTCCATGGGCTTCATGACATATGCACCGTCGTTATTCGGCAGGTGCTATTTTAGTTTACCTTAAATAAAACACTGACACCGAATTTATCTGTTGGATTATAACGTCCACAGCTTTATTAATTATTAAATATATAAATAAATAAATTAACAATTTAGGGTCATTGTCCAGCTAACATTATATTACTATCCCCCCGCACAATACCCCTGACAATGACCCTATCTTTTGAACAATAATTAACATTCACTTAACATATAACCAGAAACACACGGCCTACCAGAGAGGCCCCAAAACCATCTGTTAACTGTAGGGGTGTACCCAGACACCCCTACCCCCTAGGTTCGTAGCCACCGAAGAGCTTGAACCTACCAACATCTAATCCATCTGGCCTACTCCAGCCTAGGCCTTGGCCTGTCCATTCCCAATTCCAGCTAACTCCTGGCTTTAACACGCCCTGTTCCGCCATAGCACATGACTTGATCCCTTAAGGACATGTGCGCCCCCCACCACCCTGAAACAGGGCCAAGCTAGTCCCTTCCTGAAAGCCTAGATTGAGCAAGTCACAACCCACGTCTGACAAGTGTACCCCGTCTCTCCTAAAATAGCCCGGCAGCATGTCCTCCAGTTCCCTATGCCGAACTACGATACCCCCCACTCGCCGCACAAAACTCGCCATTGCCCTGTTAACCTTGCCCCTGCATCGAGCCACTGCAGCTGGATCCCTGGCGTGCCGCCACGTGAAACGGGGGACCATTTCCGACCACACCACCACAACGCCAGGGACCAGGTCCAACAGCCGATCCACGTCTCTCTTCATCCGTCTAACCAACTCCCTTTGCGGAATCAGACCCAAATCATTCCCACCCCCGTGTAATAAAACTATGTCTGGAGCAGACCCTCCGGCCAACCTGCTAAACAACGAACTACTGAGTCTTTGCCAGCTAAACCCCCTAAAGCCAAACCAAGAAATCGACACTTCTCCTTGAGTAAAACCCAGCTGTGCTCCACTTCTCCGAACAGCAGCCCTCTTCTGAGCCCAATAGACATACGAGTGGCCCCAGATCCACACTCTCCATCCTGCAAAGAAAAACACGTTAATACCAAACAGATGGATTCCACTTCCATCACAGCATCACACTGCCCTGCTCACACCAGCCTATCTGGTCTAACGTATGATCTAAAACGCAAGGATTCCCACCTCCCTATGCGTTTAATCCTCTCGTCCCCCAGTCCCAGCCGTGCGGCCTCAGTTGCCGCCCCAATTCTAAAGGAGTGAGTCCCAAATTGCCCCGGCTCTAGGCCCAGCTTACTTACCCCCATCTTAAACACCCTCGCGAACTGGAAGCGCGACAGGGCCGAGCCGTCCTGGTGCACCAAGAAGCAACCATCACCCCCCGGGCGCAATGCCCGGTACTCCGACCCCTTTTCAACTGGGCACACCCCTGACCCAGGCAACCCGAACAGCACCACTGTGCAACCTTTACCAAAAATGTCCGTCTTCGAACGGCGTAAATGAATGTGCACCCTGTCCTCGCTAACCTCCACATCTGTGAGCTGAAGACCCCCAAGGCCCCTCTTGTTTGCGCTTACCAACTCCCCGATCCGAAAAGCCCCGAAAAAGGCCCACACAAATGCCACCGTGAACAACGACACCTCGAATGTGGAGCTGCAAATACCCGGAAGAACGCCCACCAGCTCCCGCAACAATTCAAAGGACACTGGTCTAAGCGAGTCTACCGTTTTCTTCCCCCTCTTGAATCCCTTCACTGCCTGACGGACCAGGAAGTGTTTGGTATCATCAACCCAGCCATTGAACTTAAACAGGAAAGCCAAGGCAGAGAGATGCCTATCCACCATGGCAGGCGACGCCTGAGCCGCGAACAATCGACAGAGCAACCACAAAAGTGCATCCAAGCGTTGCCCCTCCGTGGGGGCGCTACTCACCTGAGCCACCGTCTCGTCCCACAGTTTCCAAACCTTTACGTAGGCCGCCCACGTGCTCGGCGCCAGTGACCTCCTCACACAGTCTCCAAGCAGGCCGTCCCGAGTTGCCACATCACACCCGGGCACTCCTGACCCTGGGCCAGCGCGTCCGGCGCAGCCTCCCGGAAGCGTTCCCACTGAAAACGAGACAGTGAGTCAGCCACCACGTTCTGGAGCCCCGGTATGTGCCTAGCCCTGAACACTATGTTGAATGACATACAACTAAGCACTAACTGTCGAAGCAGGCGTACTACCGGGGGCGACGAGGCGGTCAAGCTATTGATCGCTTGCACTACCGCCATGTTATCGGAGTAGAATACCACCTTTTTGTCAGCCAACTCCGTACCCCAGAGTACCACCGCTACAACGATGGGAAACAACTCCAAGAACGCCAAGTTCTTAATCAGAGGACTCACCTTCCACGGTCCCGGCCACGCCTCCGCGCACCACTTGCCTGCCAAGTAGGCCCCAAAACCAATACTGCCGGAAGCGTCTGTAAACAACTTCATTGCGGCCGACGACACCGTCGGTTCCCGAAAGAACACTGTCCCGTTAAAATTGCCCAAAAACTGTTCCCAAACCCCCAAATCGTCCTTCATCTCGGCCGACACCCGAATGTAGTGCGACGGCCGCCGCACCCCACTTGTTGCTTGCGCCAACCTCCGGCAAAATATCCTCCCCATGGGGATCACCCTGCACGCAAAATTAAGGCTCCCCACGAGGGACTGGAGCCCCCGCAAGGTCACCTTCCTCGCCCCCTTGACCACGTCCACTAGCTGTCGCAGATGCCGCAGCTTATCCCTAGGCAGCCTGCATTCCCCGAGCTCCGAATCAATTTCGAGACCCAAGAAGCTAAGGCACGTGGTGGGGCCCACCGTCTTGTCCCCCGCCAACGGCACCCCAAAGGTATGCGCCACCCGCTGAAAAACCCTCAGTACCTGAGCACACCGCTCAGAGTCCCGTGGGCCGACACACAGAAAATCATCCAAGTAGTGCACTACAGCACCCCCGGCCGATTCTGTGCGCACCACCCATTCCAAGAAGGTACTAAACCTCTCGAAGTAAGCACAAGAGATGGAACAACCCATAGGCAGACACAAGTCCACGAATATTGCACCCTCAAAGTGGCACCCCAACAGGTGGTGACAGTCCGGGTGTATGGGCAGCAGCCGAAAAGCCGCCTCCACGTCCACCTTGGCCATCAGCGCCCCACGCCCCGCTCTCCTAACCAGCTCGACGGCTTTGTCGAATGACGTGTAGGAGACCGAGCATAGGTCGGCGTCGATGTCATCATTCACCGAAGACCCTTTCGGGTGCGATAAATGATGAATCAGACGGAACTTTCCCTCTTCCTTCTTGGGGACCACCCCCAATGGTGACAACCTCAGATTCGCCAAGGGCGGGGCCGGAAATGGCCCTGCCATCCTCCCCGCTTGCACCTCCTTGGCCAATTCCTCCCGCACTACCCCCGGGTGTTCCCTGACCGACCTGAGGTTCTCACAAGGTGCCCCCGGCCCCGTGGCTTTGAAGGGAATTTTGAAACCCTCGGCAAAGCCCGCCCGAAGGAATTCTGCCACGGCTTGATCAGCGTATTGTCTTAGCCAAGGCAACATCGCGCCTACCTTCACTGGTGACACCCCCAGCGGGAGCTGTGGGAGCGGCCGCTCCCGTTGCTCCTCCCCCTGCGGCCGACTTACCTTTCTTGAAGCACCTGTTGACCCCGTGGTTCCCGCCGCACCCTGAGCATTCATGCCGGAATCTACAAGCGGATCCCCACTTACACTGTCCTTCATTGAAGGCCCAGCAGGTACCTTTCTTTTGACCTGCCGCCACCGCCCCCCCGGGAGCGGTGCCGGCAGTCCCTGGAAAGGGCGCGTTCTTTTGCGCCATCATTAACCGCATCCAAAGCGGCAGGTCCATTTGGTCCCAGCGCATGGAAGGGTTGGCCGCCAATCGCTGACGGAACTGCTCATCATACCTCCACCATGCCAACCCTCCATAGGTGCGGTATGCGTCCCCGATTCCGTCCAAGTAACAAAACAACTGAGAGCAGCACTCCGGCCGCTTCTCCCCAATAACACTGGCCAAAATGCAAAAAGCTCGCAGCCAGTTGCCGAAGGTCTTCGGTATCTTGCGATACCTCCGCCTTTTCTCCTCCTCCTCCTTCTTGGCGTCCTTCTTGTCCTCCTCTTTTAAATCTAAGAATTCCTCCAGGGGAAGAAGGGAAAATATTTCCACGAATTCCCCTTTCGCAATCTTCTCCTTCACCTCCCCTTTCAAATGGCAACCTAACGGCCCCGCGAAGGACACATGTACATTCTGACGTGCCGCTTCCGTAATGTCCCCCCCCGTCACATCGAGTACCCCGTCCCCCACCGATGATCCGTCAGGCTTATCAGTGGGCCGCGTTTCCTCCCTAGTACCACCTGTCACTCCTGAGGATACCCCCACCAACCCCGACCCACTGCCTTCACCTGCTGACCAAACCCTATCGAACCTAAGCGGCTCCCTATCCTCTGACCATGAATCTATAAATGACTTCAAACAATGTATGAATGTCCCCGGGTGTGGTGTAGAGGAAGACTCACCGCTGATGCCCCTGGCCGCCGCAGGCCGCGGGGTTGCTGTCCCTCCATCCGCCATTTCTGACACTGGAGCTCCCAATAGACGCCGACTCCTGCCCGCCTGGTCCCGCCTCGGAACCGCTGGTGAGTTACTCCGCGACCTGTAAGGAGAAGACATCCTGGGTAGTCTGCCCGAGTAGCTCCCTACCCGCCCTTCCTCCCTACGCTCTTCTCCGACTGCCCTGGATCCTCTCCACTGCTCCTTCCGACCTCCCTTGCTGAGTGCTCCCCGTCGCTGCTCCCTGAAGCTCCTCTCTGAAGATCTCGATGCACTGTGCCTTCTGCTCCGCCTCCCTTCCTCTGACCTGGACCTCCTTCTCCTCTCCCTGACGCTGAACCTGGACTCACTGCGGCCTAGCCGTGAATGGCTCCTGTCCCTGCTGTCCCGTCCTCCCGACCAGCTCCTGTCACTGCTGCACCTGGCGCTGCTGCTGCGCCGCTGGCCGCCCTGGCCCTTTACAGCCGCATCCCTGTCACTAGGCCGTACCTGAGGGCAGCCGGATGGGCCCCCCCGCTCTATACTGCCACCCCTTGCTCCCCGGTATCGTGCTGAAACCACAGGCTCTCCCACAGCCGCTGCGCCTGGCCCCCCACCGGCCGCCCCGTCTGACTCTGCCCTAGCCCCTAAGGATAAGCCGCTTATCGCCTTCCTAGCTCCAGAAACCCTCTGAGCCGCCCGACCCGCTCCGCTGTCCTCTACTCCTAGTCCACTGATCTCAGTCCTGGCCCTCCCTCCGGCCGCCCCTTCGGATCCCTTGCTGGCCTGGTCTCCCCGCACAGCCTGGCGGACCGCTGGTGCTGTAGTAACCCGACTAGCATTCCCACTTTGCCCCTCAGTGATACCGCTGGAGGTTGACTCACCGGGACGCTCAGTCCGTTGCCCACTGGCCGCGTGGGTGAAGCCATCCGCAGCCGCATGGTCCGCTGGTGTCGCAGCAGTCCCGTTTCCTGCTGTCCCGCCGGCCGCCATTACGCGGGGCGCCTTCTGACCTCGTGGCCTCCGTTTTGCGCCCGCAGTCGCCTGCCCGGCGGGCCCGCCCGAAGGCGCCTGCCGCATTCCCTCCTCCGCCGCTGTACTCGGTCCGGCCTCCGACCTGCCGACCGCTGAAGGGCTCCTCCGCCGCCGGGCCGCAGGGGCCTCCCCCGGGCTCAACCTCTGTGGCGGCCTGGTCCTCCGCGCCGACCTCCTCTCCGGTCCCTCCGCGTGGGTGGCAGCAGCCCCGATCTGATCATGCAGCCACGCCAGCCCTCTATCACGAACCGCCGCCCTAACTCCGTCCAGAATCTCCTCTAGGGACGCCATTACCTGCAGAGGGAGAAAAAGAAAAAGAACTCCGCCGACCAGCCACAAGTGACAGGTCAGTGCAATTCAGATTAACTGGCTCCTCACTTAAGATGGCCGCCTATTTACACTACCTGACTCCTCCCCTACTTAGCCCCGCCCTGAACATCCCATACCTTTCCACCTGCCTACTTCCTGGCCTTGTCAAGGCCCACTCCCCTGTTTCACTGTTCCATGGGCTTCATTACTGTGTTGATTCCCTTTATGTATTTAAATGTTTCTATCATATCCCCCCTGTCTCGTCTTTCCTCCAAGCTATACATGTTAAGATCCTTTAACCTTTCCTGGTAAGTTTTATCCTGCAATCCAGGAACCAGTTTAGTAGCCCTTCTCTGAACTCTCTCTTTATCAATATCTTTCTGGAGATACGGTCTCCAGTACTGCGTACAATACTCCAAGTGAGGTCTCACCAGTGTTCTGTACAATGGCATGAGCACTTCCCTCTTTCTACTGCTAATACCTCTCCCTATACAACCAAGCATTCTGCTAGCATTTCCTGCTGCTCTATTACATTGTCTGCCTACCTTTAAGTCATCAGAAATAATCACCCCTAAATCCCTTTCCTCAGATGTTGGTTAGGACTCTATCAAATATTCTGTACTCTGCCCTTGGGTTTTTACATCCAAGATGCATTATCTTGCACTTATCCACATTATCTAAATCATTAGCCATTTGGCTTATCCCTCCTGGAACATCAACCCTGTTACATATCTTAGTATCATCCGCAAAAAGACATACCTTACCATCAAGACCTTCTGCAATATCACTAATAAAAATATTAAAGAGAATGGGTCCAAGTACAGATCCCTGAGGTACCCCACTGGTGACAAGCCCAAGCTTCGAATATACTCCATTGACTACAACCCTCTGTTGCCTGTCACTCAGCCACTGCCTCACCAATTCAACAATATTGGAATCCAAACTTAAAGATTGCAGTTTATTGAAAAGCCTTCTATGTGCAACAGTGTCAAAAGCCTTACTGAAATCCAGGTAAGCAATGTCTACTGCACCACCCTGATCTATAATTTTAGTTACCCAATCAAAAAAAATCAAAAAGATTAAGTTTAGATCTCCCTGAAGTAAACCCATGTTGTCTCTGATCTTGAAATCCATGTGTTTTTAGATGTTCAACAATCCTATTCTTTAACATGGTTTCCATCACTTTACCCACTACTGAAGTAAGGCTTACTGGCCTATAGTTGCCCGATTCCTCCTTATTACCTTTCTTGTGAATGGGCACAACATTCGCCAACTTCCAATCTTCTGGGACTACTCCTGTTATCAATGATTGGTTAAATAAATCTGTTAATGGTTTTGCTAGTACACCACTAAGCTCTTTTAATAGCTTTGGGTGTATGCCATCAGGTCCCATTGACTTATTTGTCTTTACTTTTGACAGTTAAAATAGAACCTCTTCCTCTGTAAACTCACGTGTAATAAATAACTAATTTATCCTTTTTCTTAACTGAGGTCCCTCTCCTTCATTTTCAGCTGTAAATACCGAACAAAAATATTCATTGAGGCAGTCAGCTAGACCTTTATCCTCTTCTACATACATTTCATCTTTTGTTTTTCATCTAACTAATCCTTGTTTTACTTTTCTTTTCTCATTTATGTATCTAAAAAAAAGTTTTGTCCCCTTTTTTACTGACTGTGCTATTTTCTCTTCTGTGTGTGATTTGGAAGCTCTTATAACTTCTTAGCCTCTTTCTGCCTAATCTTATAGATCATTCTGTCTTCCTCACTCTGGTTTTTTTTATAATTACTAAATGCTAACTTTCTGTTTTTTACTATTTTGGCCACATCTGCGGAGTACCACAGTGGTTTCTTTAATTTTTTGCTTTTACTGACAAGCCTAATGCAATTTTCTGTTGCCTTCAGTAGTGCAACTTTTAAATAATCCCATTTCTCTTGGATGCCATTTAAATTGCTCCAGTCTGATTGTTGCGGACCGTTTCGCTCAGAAGGGGATAAAAACCGTTTAGGTGATAATCCCCTTTCCCATAGACCAGCAGCTACTGCAAACACCAATCTCCTGAACTGCAAACTGTACGAATTCACCAACTCCCGAACTAGAAACACACGAACCCTGGAATCAGCCGAACAGGAAAAGCATACAATCCGCTTACACTCCTGGCAGTCAGCATACAATCCAATTCCCCCAAAGAACGAGACGACACATCGCTTTGAGGGTTAAGCAGGAACAACCCTGATTTATTCACACAACAGGCTTATAAAGGCTTCTCCCATGCAAGGGAGGGATTTACAACAATTACACAATACACCAATCACACATGGGTTACCTCCCGCAATGCCTCACAATCCCTCCCCTCTGGCCTGGAGATAATTGGGGAAGGAATCTAATTATCTCCCAGGACAGAGGCAAAACTCCATTACCCACATGGCAGACAAAAAGACAGTAAAAGACAAAAAATTACATACTGATACATTTAGTACATAAAACACACATTTCTACATTTCCCCAGATAGCTTTTATCTGAGCGCACATTATTAGATGAATGGCACTCAGATCACACAAATAAGCCTTTCTGCAGGGAAAATAAACGGTTTAACCTGCAGGGCCATAGTCCAAAGGAAGCAGGCGAGCAACCAGGCTTCTCCAGTTCACAGTGGCGAGGTTGGTTTCGCCACACTGATAATGACTCTTTTACACATATTCTAATTTTCGAAAAGTCTGTTTTTCTAAAGTCTAAAACTTTTGTTTTTGTGTGGTGTGACTCAGTCACTGTTCTTATATTAAACCACACTGATTGATGATCACTGGATCCTAAACTTTCACCTACAGTAATATCGGATACCAAATCTCCATTTGTTAACACTAAATCTAGTATGGCCTCTTTACGAGTTGGCTCCTCAACGACTTGTTTTAGAGACAATCCCAGTAGGGAGTTTAGAATATGTGTGCTCCTGGCACAAGTAGCTATTTTTGTTTTCCAATTCACATCAGGAAGATTAAAGTAACCCATGATGATAACTTCCCCCTTTATTGTCATCTTAGCTATTTCCTCAACTAGTAGATTATCTAACTCTTCTATTTGTCCTGGGGGCCTATAAATCACACCTACACGAGTTATTGTGTGATTACCACATTTGAATGTAACCCAAACGGACTCGCCTCGCTAACCTTTATTAGGCTAGAGTTTATGCTATCCTTCACATACAGGGCCACTCATCCCCCTTTCCTGCCTTCCCTGTCTTTTCTATATAAAGAGTACCCTGGTATTGCTATGCCCCAGTCATTTTTCTCTTTATACCATGTCTCAGTCATCGATTTCTGCAAACTCTTTTATGTATTGTATTCTGAAAACTTGTTTGCAATTTCCATTTTATTTTACATTTGTTGTTGCCCTTTATTGCTGTTTACTCTTGACGACTGGAGTAATTCTTCATTAATAACATTTCCACCCAAAGCTACTGTGAAAAAAATTCTACTATTTTGCTTTACAATGTTACAATTGGTTCCAATAAAACCACCATTGATCTGCTTTGTTTGTAGTTCATCAGAAAATCAAAGTTGCTGTTTCATTTTAATTTTCCGTTTGTATACATATATTAAAAACGCAATGAAGAAAACCAAAAATGGTTTATCAGATTAATAAATGTCAAGCGTTATAAAGCACAAAACAACAAAGTGTGCACAAAAGGTGCTTAATAAAATAGTAAGTAATCAAAATATGGCACAAGCAGGTGTGTGATATCCCAGAGTCCACAAAAAAAGGATAGAAAATACAAGATCAAACTCAATGACCCCACCGACTAAACACGAAATTGTGAGTGCAGCGCTTATGATATTGAGCACTTACCCCCTTAGTATATATAGGGGATCATCATCATATATATATGTAATAAATTAGAAAAAATACAAATAATGCAATATTGTATGAACCAAAAACCAATATATATATATATGTGTGTGTGTGTTTAAGAAAGTGAGTTTAAGTAAAAATCATGTTTGTTGGAGCCTTTTACCAATACAGGAGCTTAACAAAGAAGGCACCTGGCGCCTCTAAGGTGGCACTAACTACCTTCTTCCAAGGCACTCCTCCTCAAAAAATACATGGAAATAAAATAAAACACCATCTGGGTCTAGAACAGTGATGGCAAACCTTTTCGAGCCCGAGTGCCCAAACCGCAATACATGCCAACTTTTTTTCCCTCAAAGTGCCAACACGGCAATTAAACCTGAATACTGAGGTTTAAGTTTAGAAAAAACAACTTCGTACAGTTGTCCGAACTAATTAACATCTTTTGTTTTAAAAGAAAAACACAACAGAGAGTTCAATGACACAAATTTTAAATAATGATATTAATAGATAAAATTAAGCTTATATTGATTAGTATCTCCAACAAATACATACACACAGACTGTTGAACACATTCACACACCAACGGCTTAATACATACACACTGACAGACTCCTAAACACACACACACACACACACACAGACTGCTGTGTGTGTGTGAGAGGGGTGCTGTGTGTGTCTGCGGGGTAATGTGTGTGTGGGTGGGAGGGGAGTTGTTTGGGTGGGAGGTAGGGGTGCTGTGTGTGGGGGTAGGGGTGCCGTGTATGTGGGGGGTAGGGTGCTGTGTGTGGGGGAGTAGGGGTGCAGTGTGTGTCTGAGGGGTGCTGTGTGTGGAGTCCTGTGTGTGTGTGTGTGTGTGTGTGTGTGTGAGAGGGGTGCTGTGTGTGTCTGAGGGGTAATGTGTGTGTGGGTGGGAGGGGAGTTGTTTGTGTCGGGGGTAGGGGCGCTGTGTGTGGGGGACTAGGGTGCTGTGTATGTGGGGGGTAGGGTGCTGTGTGTGGGGGAGTAGGGGTGCTGTGTGTGTGGTGGGTAGGGGTGCTGTGTATAGGGGGTAGGGGTGCTGTGCATGGGGGGGTAGCAGTGCTGTGTGTGTGGAGGGGGTGGCAAAGATACATTGAAAAAAAAGATAAATTAAATCTTTATCCCTCCCTCCCTTCTTTGGTGAAGGAGGGGGGGACACAGCCCGCCCTGGTGGTCCGGTGATGGTGAGTATGTGTCTAAGAAGCAGCTCTCCTGTCCTCCCGCGCAATGCTATGTGGAGCATTGCCATGGTAACGCGCGGCAACGCTCCACACAGATTGCTCGTGGGAGGACAGGAGTGCTGCTTCCTTGATCCCTCCCCTGCTTCCGGGTCCTCCCGACAGGAAAGCAGAGTAGGCGCCTGGCGTTTCGGGCAGGCAGGTGCCTACTCTGCATTGCTGCCGACAGCCAGCAGCCCCCTCCCTGGCGACCTATGACCAATTTGTTGGAAAAAGCTACAATAAGGTTCTATTGGAGAGTACCATAAAACAAATTAGTGAAACAGACCATGCATCTCTTCTTAACTACAAACCAAAGACAAATAATACAACTCGGAAATGTCTTATATATAGAAGGCTTGGCCTGTAATTGTGGGAGGTACATTCCCTATATAAAGCGCAGTAAGCCAGCTTACCTATCGTCGACGTTCCCGGAAGTGCCCCTCCTACTGCACCCTCAATTCATTAACATTTCACCTAGGTGGGCCCTCTTTTACAGGCCTAACCTCACGTCAGTTTCGGCACAATTCAACTGACTTTGCTATTACTAATACTGCTTCTTTTATTACCATTGCCTTTCGTCCTCGTAATGTGCCGTACACACATTTAATTTTAATCATAGCAATAAGCAAGTTAAACACTTTATATCTAAGTTTTGGCCAACTTAAAAAAAAATGATCCCATACTGCTATATATTTTGGGAGCAATGCAGAGAGTGGTACTGGACTATAAGAAAAAATCCTCCTCATCCTTGTGATTCCAACATCCTGGTTCCACTTCAGGGAAGTGTCACCTTGAAATTTTACACTGGGCTAATATTTTGGAGCAAGTTATTAAACAGGCTCCCAAAAAGGTGAGCGATAATTAATATATGGTCATATACCTACCTGTGATATACAGCCTACACCCAGATTGCTGTTTTATTTTATTTACATATATCCATTGTGGAGGAGTGCTTTGGAATATTTTGACTGGAAGAAGGTAGTTTGTGCCACCTTAAACACTGCTTTACCCCCCATTATTTAGAGCCTATATCGGTAAAAGGCTCTAACAAACGTGAGTTTTTCTTAAACTCACTCTCTTTGTTTTTTATTTAAATTCTTTATTTGTACCCTGCTCACAAGCATGAGTGAGTCAATATAGTCATGAAAATCAAGATAAACAGACATTGCAATACATTTGTGACATACATGGTGCAGTGTATTCTTTCGTGCGTTGGCTTTGCTTGGGAGAAGGTTTTATTTTATTTTTGTGTTTAAGTCGAGTGGTGATAGCTGGTATCTGATCAGTGAGTGTCTTTTGTGTGGTCGTCGCTTGACGTTAAGCCATTGGGCTACTGTAGAAACTACTGGCGTGTGAGTGACAGTCGTTGGTACCCTCTTGGATGGGTCGTGTTTGTGTATTGCGTCCCTATTGTTTGTGTAGTTGGTCCCTATGCTACTGTCGTGGCTGCATAGGTAGCCTGGCATGGTCTTGGCGCTATGTGTGTATTGTTGCGGCGTAGTGCACTTCAGTGTTTCCTGCTTGTCCATGGGCTTGGCATAACTTGTCTTGGAAGTGGTGGCGGGGGGTGAGCCGCCTTAGTAGATGTGGGATTTCCTCAGTGGGGATATCTCCCGTGATTCAGCGGATCTTCAGGTTACTGCGGCGTCTTGCGTCCTCCATTGTCTCCATTGCCGCGAAGCATTGCTCGTACAAGTTTTGGCTTGTTGTTTAAGTGCCTGTATTTCTTGCCTGAGCTCCGTGATGTCTTGCGATTGTCGCGTGGAGGTTGCTTTCCACAGCGTCAATGCGACCCACTAGGCCTGTGAGGTCTGCTCGCAGGTGTGCGACATCCGCCTGGATAATCCTCTGCAGGTCTCCCAGCAGGTTTTTTTAACATTGTCGCTGTTACCTGCCCCATTTCTCCTGTTGCTGTTTGTGGAGGTCTCGCAAGTGGTAAGCTGGCAGTGGCCTCATCCGGGTAAAAATCTTCTGAGGAGTCAGAGTATTTCTCGAGGTCAGCGGCCATTTTGGGGCTATATGCGCCATGCCCCTAGCGGAATAAATCTCCTATGCTGACCCCTGGTTTGGGTCGGTCTGACTTTTGCTTCTTTGTTTTTCTTCCCATCGTGGTTGTGGGTCTTTGCGTCACTTTCAGTGTTTGGATTGTGGTAAAAGGCCAATTTGCGCAGTGTAGCTACGGAGCCCATCTAGCATGCATCTACTCGGTTCAGCCATCAAGCTCAAGCTCTTAGGTAGGATTTGTTTCTGTACAGGGCACCTAGTTTGGGGTAAAGTTTTGAAGAGGTTTTTTCAGTGTGAAGGCCAAAAGATAGATTGGGGTCTAGCAACATACCTAGATCTTTAAAAGAGCAGACTGCCGTCAGTGTACTATTTGAATTTGTTCTGATACACAGTTGTTGATTTTGTAGTTTACGTAATTTAGGTACAGTTCCAAAGATCATTGTAATGGTTTTGTCAGTGTTTAGAGTTTGTTATCCGCTATTCACATTTCTACCTCTGTGAATTGGTTTTGGAGCACAGCCTAAAGCTGCGATAGCTTGGGTTTACTAGCGTAGAATATAGTGTCGTCTACATACATGCGTACAGTTGAGGACTTGCAGATGTTAGGCAGATCATTTATGAATAATTTGAATAGCAGGGGCTGATTATGGAGCCTTGGGGAACACCACACGTGACTGCAAGAGGGAGGGAAACACTATCAGAAATGGCCACATATTGCAATCGGTCTGAAACATATGATCGAAACCAGGCTAGTGGACAATCGCCTGAACGCCTGAGTTTTTACGTTTTTGCATGGTCTACTGTGCCAAAGGCCTTGGTAAAATCAAGGAAAATAACTCCAGTTAAGTCTCCTTGTTCCATGCCAGTTTGGATGTCATTGCAAACCTTTAAGAGGGCAGTCAAAGTTGAGTGATTTGGACGAAAGCCTGATTGATCACGGGTCAGATAATTTGATCGTTGATAATATTCACATAGTTGCGTGTGGATGAATTTTTCCAAGATTTTTGACAATAGAGGGAGCAATGATATCGGGCGATAGTTAGATACCAAAGTATTGTCACCACGTTTATGGATAGGTACTACTCTCGCAGTCTTCCAAAGTTTGGGTATGTATCCTGAAACCAGGGATTCATTGATAAGGGTAGGGACAGGTTTAGCAATTGCTGGCGCACTGAGCTTCAGCAACATCGCTGGGATTTGATCTGGTCCACACTGGTTTTTCATTTTTAAATTATTAAGATGTTTATTAACGACACTAACAGGCACAGGTCTAAAACTGAATTTCTCTATATGAGGATTTTTAAGATTTGGCAGGGTATGATCTTTATCTGTGGTCTGATAATGAGTGTCATTTGTTATCTTAGCAACCAGGGTGGTAGCACATCCAACAAAATAATTTTCAAAGGCTTTTGCTACATCTAGGGGGCGTTGCAGTGTTTGGTTGTCCATTTTGACAGTGGAGGTTTGGGAGTGGATTGTGGGGGTTTGTAAGCTATTTATGATTTTCCAGAAGTTTCTTGGGTTTGAAAGGTTGTTGTTCAAATTTTCACTGAAATATTGGGCCTTTGCCAATTTTTGTTTGTTTTGTGCATGCATTTCGCCATTGTCTTTAAGTACAGTGATCGTTCATGGAGCCATTACGCTTGAACTTTGACCAGAGTGAATCTCTAAACTGCTACATTTGAATGAGGTCAGCTGTAACCCAGGGCACGTGTGTCCCTTTTAGTCGCACTTTAAGCAGAGGGGCATGCAAACTCCAAACACGCAAGAGCTCCGACTGAAAAAATTAAATTGCAGAGTCTAGATCTGGTATTAGACCCAATTGCGCCATGGTATGTTCTTGAGATCATTTAAAAAGGATTCAAGATTACATTGTTTGAAAGACCTGGTGATTATAATCTTGGGAGGGTATTTAGTGGCCTTTATTTTGCGTAAGCAGTATACTAGACAGTGGTCACTGAAACTGTTAGGGAGAACGCCCGCCTCCTGGATTCTGTCAGGACCACTGGAGAGAATCCAATTGAGCAAGGTATGGTTCTGGCTTTCAATATTAATGCGAGTTGGGGAAGAAATTAATTGTATTAACTGCAAAGTATTAAACAGTGAACATCATTTATTATTTTCATCATTTTTGTGTGGCCATATAGTGAATGGGATACTTTATAATTTTGTGAGGTGGGGGTAGGAGGGCTATTTTTTATAACTCTCCACCAGCACGCAGCAGATAAGTTACAGGAACAGAGCAGGCCATGGTGTATGATAATTGTGTTCCAGTTTGGAGCATGCCATGGTGTATGATAATTTGTGTTCCAGTTTGAGGTGTGTGCCTATGGTGGTAGTGATGTGAACAAAGCTGGAGTGAGAAAAGGGTTATTAAGAATAACAGTATGGTTATATTTGGATTCACGTTAGTGGTGGGAGGTGTGTAGCTGAAAATTAAACAGAAATAGTGAAAAACAAAAATGTAAAATTAAATCAAAGTACGTATATAATATTGGTGTGTATGATGATAATCCCTATATATACTGAGGGGTAAGTGCTCAATATCATAAGCGCTGCACTCGGTGGGGTCGATCGCCTAAACATTGAGATTAATCTTGTATTTTCTAAGGATTATAAAGCGCAGATTTTATGGGTATAGAATGTTCCTATTTTTAAAGTGTTGTACTCGCTATTTACTCTCTGAGCTGACAAATTTAAACACGTCTGTCTCAATCACATTGTATTCTCAATCACAGTGTATTCCCAATCCCATTGTATTCTCAATCCCATTGTATTCTCAATCCCATTGAAACACATATTGATGGGAGATCACATTGAGCAATGGTTGCAAGCAAGATGATTTGCAAGCTTTACATAGAATAGGAAAATGAAATATATATATATGTATAGAAAAGTAAATCTCTGCTTCCCTTTAGATCACCATTAAGATCCAGTAGAGGTTGTATGTACTTGATTTGTATAATTGACAGAGTTTTACATGTTCCTCCAGAATATTTTATGATATTGAAGCAACATCAGGAGACATTAAGTATTTAACCAGAACAATTTAAACTTTGCAAAATAAATATTCACAGAAATATAAAGTGACACATACCCAGAAAGAGTTCAGTTTTTCCTTTTATTTTCTCACACAATATACCTGAGCTGAATATGTACACGTATATACAATAAGTCCTGGGAAATATCACTGCACACGATGATTTCACATTTTCTATCCTTTTCTACGTTTTTAATCTATACATTTAATTTAGGGATATGAAAAATAAATTCATTTATGGATTTAAATTCCCTTCAAAAATATCAGTGCTCCTCAAATACATAAAAAGATTTGTCCCTAATCTTTGGTCAAATTGTTTACAAAAAATGAATGTACATTTCAACTCTCAAAAATATATGTACATATGGAAAACGCATTCCAAAGCGCTTAGTCCAGATAATATTTGCATTTCACACAGTTTATTTATTTATGTTCCTGAAGGTTCCGGGTATATATTTTCCATTGACGACTTCCAACTTATGATCAAAATCCAATTAAACACGTCTATAAAAAAAGTGGAAAAATTGGGTTAGAATTGCAAATAAAGTAAAATCAGCTTTAAAATTCACAGATAAAGAAAAAAAAAGGTAGATTAATTAAAATGAGTAATATGGGGGAGGGCAACATTCTTTATTTATGGTAAATTGTAGGTAAAGTGGCCGATATTTTAAAGAGATTTTAGTGGTCTTGGCGTACAACGAGTTCATGTTAATAGTATCACTCCATTTGAATATCAGTATGAATAATGTGTGTCTTTATCTTACCTCTTTAATAAATTATGTATTCAGAAAATCGTTTATTCTTGAGTGAAGAATCTTGTTTTGCTCGAAGACGGGAAGAGCATCTAATTCCTAAGTGTAATAAAATGAGGGGACAAAAAAAACCACCGTCAAAAAATAAAACATAACAGTTTAAATCTCTTAATATATAACAATAGCATGCAAACAGTCTACCACAGTCTACCACCAACAAAACGCACACATGGTAATTGCAAGACAGTAGAAGGAAACAGTTTAGGGGAATTTTTAATAAACTTCCAAATTTGCTTATTTTAGCATTAAAATAAATCAATTGCCTCAATGTTTTCACTATCTACTTAGCTTAGCCAAGTGGACCCTGCTATTTTTAACAGGAAACCATAGCCAGATTTCACAGATACAAGGTAAACATATATAGTTAGGGTTAAGTAAGGTTCAGGGGTTCTTGGGTGTGGGTACAATTCCTTGTTCTGTATCATCGTGGGGATATGTTTAACACAATTAAAGCAAGCATGTCAAGGCTCCCCTAACTATAGATCAACAAAATGCTGTTTACCTTCAGTAGCAGAGGTAGATCCTGAGTCAGATGACTGATCTCTTGGACCATGTAACGGTAGACTTTTGCTTGGCAATGCCAAGGCTGAATGTTCTGCTGGAACCATCTCCTGAGCAGCAGTACCAGATACACCAGAATTTAGTAAATGTTTGGCCACATCAGAATTTGCCAAGTCATTTGTCATACTGCGCTTAGCCTTCTTGGCATACGGCTCTAGGTTAGAGTCCATGGGCTTAGTAAATGATTTGTCACCAGGCCATGTATTTTGAGATTTATACACAGTATTTCCATCGGTGGGATTTTTCGATCTATTCCAAGTTGCTCGGTTAGGTTCAGGATATTGCATTGTCTTCACAAGAAGTCTATTGTGTTGAATGTTGTGCAGTACATAATTCTCTTGATCTATATTTCTCAAATCTGGTACGGAGGGTAAAGCAGGTGCCCGTTTAGCCTTTTTATTGAGGAGAAGCTTGGGCTGTGATGTTGGACTATTAGCTGTAAGACCACCTTGCTGTAAGGGTAAAATGTCAAATCCATTTTCTGCAACAAGGCAGCTGGTATTTCTCCTTTTAATAGAAGGTCCAGTGCTTTTATATTTGGTTCTATTCTCCAGAGCAATACACGATTTGTGAGAAAGCTTATTATGCATTTCCAAAACTTCAGGGTACAAAGTATTGTAGCTACAATATTGGCATTTATTAATGTTCAGGAAGGCAAGCGTGGCAGGATATTTTTGGTTATCTTCAACATTTCTTAAACATAAATTTAATGGAAAAAACTGAGGATTTATAGGAGGGGTTGTATGGCTTCCTTGATGAAGTCCAAGGTCATCAGTCACTTCCATCTCTTCAGATTCAGATTGGCCAGGTAGTGCTTCATCAACATCACCATTAAGGAGGAGTGGTGGTCTAACAGGGTCCCCATTTCCTAAAGGTGGATTTAAATCTCCAGATGTGTTTTGCAAAGAAGGAAGAAGTTTATATGGTTTCATTGGAGGTTTGCGGTCTTCTTTAGGAGTATTCACTTCCTCACTATCTGGTCTGGCTTCTTTTAATGAAGAGTTTGCAGATTTTTGAGAAACTATTTTACTCATCTGCTTCACTTTAGCACTGGCATCTTCTTCCTTAAAGTGATGATGGTGTCGCAAATGGTATTTTAAAGAGGTGGCTTGTGCCGAGGTATAATCGCACATTTCACACTCGTATGGTTTTTCGCCTGCAATGATAAAAACATCTGTTAGAAGCGAGCTGTCAAAAGGCATTATTATACATGAATTTATAGAGGAGTTAGCAGAAATAAACCTTAAAATGTAATCTACCTTCATCCAAAACAATTTTAACCAGTACAGTTATGTTCCTAAAAACATTTTTTTTTTTTTTTAAATACTTAAGTTTTACAATATTTTTGATATATTGGGTTTTTTAAACAATCATTTTAAATCTTATCGGACAATCTGAAACAATTTGAAAAACTTTTCAAATATTATTAACTCATGGTCTAAGTAAGTAGAAGAAAAAAAATTCTCTGTCTCTTTTAAGTAAAAAGTGTGTACAGTTTTCCTATGGAATAAATAAATATATTTTTTATTTCTTTGTCTCTGTAGAGCGATAACCAAAGTCTACAAACTAATTTGATACGGATTTCAGCATTTCCATTATAACACAAGACTCTTATTTTTAACGTAGCTTACCAGTGTGTGAACGGAGATGGATACTAAGGTAACTTTTTGAAGCAAAACTTTTTCCACATTCGTTACAAATCGGAGATTGGGTTTCCTTCTTCGTGTTTTGATCTTCCTCTGCTTTTTCTAAAAGGATTTAAAACAAAAACATAAACAGAAAATTCCAATTTAATTTTGGTTCCCTAGAGCACTCTTTTATCATTGGTAATTATTTAAACACACACTTAGTTATTCACACAAATTAAATTAAGCATTTTCCTTTTACATAAACAAAATAAATTAAATATATAAAATAACATCCTAAAGCAGTGTGTTAGAATACTTTCATAACCAAACGTGTCTCCCACCAACTCGAGCAATCCACTTGTTTGAGGTGAAGTCACAGTTTGTTTTTTTAAAGTTTGACAAAACGATTCCTCATCAGGAGTAAGAATATCCAATAATTATGCCCACTGAACATTTACTTAACGGTTTCACAGAGAAAATTAAAAAAATTGTGAGGATTGTAGTAGATGAATATCTTACCTGTCTACATAGGTTCACTCCGTGTATCTTCTGACACGTCCACTGAAACACCATGATTTAGCATCTGTTGGATTTGTTGTTTTTCCATATTGGCTGCAGTATCAGAAGACACAGATGGACTTCCACTTCCACTCATTGATGATCTTTCAGGATATTCGTTTAGCAAAGGAACCTTTTTGATCGCATCTTCTATGTCAGGAACCACAGATCCACCCGTTTTACCCCCCTGTCTTCTTTTACTTCCTTTGTCACGGTCATCCAATTTCCCTGTGGTGTCCAATCGCCATGTTTGACAACTGACCACTGGATCCAGTGCTGCGATCCACATTACGGAGTGTTTTGGTTTCTCTGGAGAAGATGATTTGGGCTTTAGGTTTAGAAAACCCATGAAGACACCCTTTTCACGTTCTTCTTTATCCAGGTTATTGTCAGCAGATGAAAAATAAACATTATTTGTCTCTGGGATCCGTTGGTTTGACCCATTTGCAGAGAGGGTTGAAGGTGGAGCAATGGGATTAATTTCAGTTGTTGGTCCAGTTGAATGGTTTTCAGTAGCATCAGATCTTGCAATATGTATATGACAATGCTCGCCGAGGATATTTTTTATATAAAAAAGGCCACAAAACATGCACTTTTTCAAAGTACTGGATAGCGGTTTGTCAGATTGTTCTTGAACGACACCGTTTATTGTAACAGGTTCATCAAGGCTTGGCTGATCGGTCCTAATGTCCTTTGATTTCCTCTTCCGTTTCCTGCCCTTCGATGTTCCATCATGTGTTATTGCATGGTTCTTCAAAAACCTGTCCTTCTTGTATCTTCTTCCACAGATATGACAATGAAATGGGTATGCTTCTTTGTGCTTTGCCAAGTGGCTAATCTCATATTTAATAGCTTTGCTGTCACTCTCATTACTAGTGGTGGGATCTTCATTTTCAGTGCTGGAACCTCTCTCATCGAGACCCTCAGATGCACTACCAAGGCCTTCAGCATCATCCATGAACTCTGACAATGGCTGAGGTGGCATTGTTTTACTCCAAGTTCCCAATTTGTAGTTTGTTTTTGTGATGTAACTTTCTCAGTAACTGTTTTCACTGTTATAATTACTTAAAGTGGGTGACTGCAGAAATCTCAATGACTTTTCAATCAAATCCAAGATGTCTACAACTAAAATGAAAATAAAAAAGAAATCAACATAAATTTGTTGTTAATTCAACTAAAGAAAAATGTTTACACAGCACATGTAGAAGCAATTTGGGATTTCTACAATAAATGAGGTTTAGTGAACAAATTCTAATCCGATTTGTTTCAGCAAAATAAAAAAGTGATTTAGTAATAAAATGATAATTTGCAAGTTAAATAACAATGAATTAAAATCAGATTGAAAACCAGATACAAGATCAGGAACCAAAATCAATCTGGTAAATACACCTTAAAAATAAATGCAATGCAACTCTCGCAGCGGGATCTAGGAGGGGAGATAGTAAAACCAAAGAGATAGGCTTTTAAAGAATTATAACATTGGGCTAAAATGTGGTTTATTCTGTAAAATATGCAACAACGACTTTAATAAATAAACGCTGAACTTAATACAATGAATCTTAACTTTTTGTAAAGTCTGTGCAGCTATTCATTAAATTGTTAATTGAAATGCAAATACGGCAGACGTGCAAAACCTAAACATTTGTCTATTTTGGCACCAAATTTGTTATATTGCTATTTAAACTTATATTTATTTTGCATTAAACATAAATCACACAAAAAGAGAGAAAGTATTTATAAAGCAACCAGTGCGTTAACTAGAAATATTTCACACATTTACAGGATAATAGCTTGATCCACATTTAATTCAGATACAAATCAATGTGTTTTAACAAACTGTCTGATCACATGATTTGTGGATATATTTTAATTAACATTATATTGCAGCAGGCCTATTGTTTATAAAAACCTTATCATAATAAAAAACAAACTGCAATTAAATCGCCAAAACGTCAGATACTATTTTATGGAATACTGGGGGGGTAGTTCCTAATGGAGGGGGGGGGGGGGGTAGTTCCTAATGGAGGGGGGATTCTAACAAGTTACTTATGGAGATATTAGGATAAAGTTTAATCTTTCATTGTATCTGCTTTAGTTAATATCTATAACATTTCCAGATTACTCCATAAGACTGCAATATAACAATATTAAATAGCTATGTAACAAACTAACAAGTCAATGAAAGACATAAACTTTATCCCTGTTTGTCACCTAATGCAGTTTACAAAAATAACCCCCTCCCCAGCTCTCTAGAAAAGTCCCCCCTCCCTCCCTCCCTATTGTTATCTACACAACAGGAATATCAGTAACTATTCTACAAGCAAGCAGCACTGTTTGATCCATGGAGAAGAGGGTTTAAAAACAAATAATCTCTATAATAAAATGTTCCCAGTGTGTAGCAGGTATCAGTGTGCTCCCCATTAGTGCTGATCACTGTGCCCAGAAAATAAGGGGTGGGGGGGCAAGGATGGGGTGGGACACCTTGAAGACCCCCCTCCTCTCTATCAGTGAAAGGTTAGGTAATAAAGTAAAACAATCTAGGCATCTGGTCTCCCAGCATGGCCATACAAGGTTATCATAAAGCAGTTAGAAGTGGCAAGTTACCTGGAGATTTGGCTACCTTGGGTTCTTGTACCTGCTGCAGTTCTTGCTCTCATTGATGTCATTGATTGTCAGCCTAGAGGTGAATCTCTCTATATATTGAGTTCTAAGGGCCAAGCCCCGCCCACTGATTAGAATTACAATAATGAATCTTTCTATAAACCTTTCTCCAGACATTCCCTAAATCTCTCGCATGTGATTGGCCAGTCACTGGACACTGTTTAGTAATATGCTAATGTATGATCAGGGTAAAGCCAAAATATGTAGCTACTAAAACTAACTGAATTACAAATGTATCCTTATTGCTGCTTAAATATGCACTAAATCATTTAATATAGCTTATTGCTTTATTTATACCCTTTATTTTAAATGGTTGCTTATATCCCTGGATATAGATAATGGACTATATTTATCCCCCTCTAGTGAAAGATCTAATGTTTTCCTGTATTATAATAAATCTCTCACATGGTGACACTGTCAGTGAGAATATCCTGATTGCATTATAGTAACTGGACCTGAAACTCTTCAATAAACCTTAAATTATAGTGAATTAAAAGCAGAATGATAACCTATAGGCTAAAGTGTTTAAACAGTCACTGGAGCTGTGTTACAATCAGCTATTGGCCCAACTTTTACAGTCCACTTCCAGCTGAGTACAATTCAATGTGTATCCATTCATGTTATAGCACATAAGAACAACACTGCTGTCACACACAGTAAAATAACAAAATAAAATCTGATACAATCATAATTTATTACCATTATTGGAATCAGTCTGTGGGTTGATGGACTTATTACAAATATCTGAAGCGACAACGATACAAGTTTGGACCCATCTCTTCCCTAAATATATTTATTTTTACAATAGTTCTAACACAGTTTATGTATGTAACCGCTGTGATATAAATAATAATAAATAATATAAGTTTGTCTTCAGCAACGATTGGAAAATAAAGAGTAATTTTAAGCCAATTCCACTTGTTTTAGGATTTAATATTTGAAAAAATTGTAACTTCTAATATTCCACAAATAACTACAGATATAAAAAGCAAATTCAGCCATTTGTTACTTTATTGATTTTTATTTTATTGATATTAAGTTATTTAATTTATTATTATTATTTTCACTATGAGTTCTCAGGGATTCCATTTAACACTAACAGTTTTTTTTTTTTTTTTTATCAATTTATTAACTGGAATGGTTTTGTTAGCTTGTTTTTTACCCATAAGTGAGAACTGCTTCTACTCACAAGTCTTTGATTACCTGAATATGATAATGAATCCTCCTGGCACAATAGGGGTTAAACTGATATTAACATAAATTAAGCTAATTGTAAATGTAAACAATAGCCCTGCTGCAGAATAATGTTTATGAAATTCATTACAAAGAATTAGATGAGCAGCGATGCAGATTGGCTGTTGTGCAAATTAGATTAATTTGTATTTCATTTACATGTGTATCAACCTCTTCTATCCTGTAAATCTGGGAATATTTCTATTTAACAGTTAGTTTCATTGCTCTAACTTGTTTGTAAACTTGGGCATAGAAATGTACACGTTCTGCACCTTCACTGATGATATCATTGTCATTCTATATTTTATTCCTCTGAAACCCCCGTATTTACAACAACATTCCCCCCCCCCCCCCCCTGGTACAGCTTTTATTAATATTAATATATAATCTTTCATTCAGTTATAAACAATCTATTACTCAGCACATTTTTTTATATTTTTCCTCTTACTAATTTTGTTATGTTGGCATCAAATTTGTTGTATTAATATTTATATTTTTAATCATTCTGATATTTCGACATCAAGCTAATTATTGCACAGAAAGAAAGCATCTACAATATATCTACATAATGTTTCAATAGTTACATTATAATTAACACAAAACAACATAAAAGTGACCTATAATAAGCCGGAGAGAAAATAAAACCCTATAGGAGCATTTTATCATTTCGTTCACGGATCAAGTGAGAAAACATAACTAATAGAAGAAATACAGGAAAAGCCTTAAAATTACATATTGATCACGTATAATTTATTGATTGAATTTGAATAAATATTACATTTATTTTATTACTACTGTTCTTTTCACCTGATCTGTTAATAAAATTAACATTTAGTGACTATCGCCTGTCTATCACTCATTGTTTTCCCATATGCCTCTTTTTTTCCGTGAAGCCACAGACAGAATTCAGAATATTGACCCTCTCAAACATGTTTGGCACCGAGTGGTTAAAGGGACACTCCATGCACCCAGACCACTTCTGCCCATTGGAGTGGTCTGGGTGCCAACTCTCACTACCCTTAACCCTGCAAGTGTATTTATTGCAGTTTTTATAAACTGCAATAATTACCTTGCAGAGTTAACTCCTCCTCTAGTGGCTGTCTACTAGAGGGCACTTCCTGGTTTCTAGCACAGGTTTTGTGTTATAGCGTCACTGGACGTCCTCACGCTGCGTTTGGACCTCCAGCGTCGCTAAAATCCCCATAGGAAAGCATTGAAAGCATTTGCCGTGAATGCACATTAGGCCTCATCCCGCCGGCGGCCGTGCATGCGCAATCGGTCTCCCCTGCCGGATGACGTCGGCGGGGAAGGAACGTGGGCGGACGCTAAACCACCGCAGAGGGACATCGACGGTGGTCTCAGGTGGTCTCAGGTAAGTCACTGAAGGGTTTTCACGCCTTCAGCAACATGGGATGGGAGGGAGAGGGGACCTGGAGTTCCAGGAAAACGGTTTGTTTTCCTGGCACTGGAGTGTCCCTTTAACCCCTTAAGGACACATGACATGTGTGACATGTCATGATTCCCTTTTATTCCAGAAGTTTGGTCCTTAAGGGGTTAAGCTTGTCTGTAACCTAAATCGGCTCGGAATTCAGAAATTCGGCTGATCATCTGATCTGCCCAAATGTGCCCCAATTTGGGCCCAATTGGGTTTGAAATGATTAATTAATTCTAGTTTTCATCCAGAACACCAGTCGGCTTATTCTAACCTTTAGTGACCATAAAAGATATCTATTTAGATATCTATCGTGCAAATCGATTCACTATCATTTTTGTCCACGAAAAAGGCAGGTGCTAGCTGACAATATAAAATGAGAGAAAGCAAGATAATTTCATCTCTAACGGTTATTCGAGAATTTGTCAAGACCTCACCAGAGACTTATAAATTATTGCTATTTTGTCCCATCATTCCTTGATGAATACAGATCAGTTTGGTATAAGGAATAACCCTCTCTGTGTCTGAAAAATATGCAGCTAGTAAATGTACCTGTAAGGTATGAGGAAGGTTTACCCAACAATCGGTTAGAAATTAAGAGCGTCACCTGCTGTTCTCAGCCAATCACTGGCCACACATTGATAGAAATAGTATGGTTTAACCCCTGCAGGTAAGACAGTGACCAGAAACAATGTATGTTTAACCTGCGAGGGTATTGGGGAAAAAAGAGAGACTCTCCTTGGCACCATCTGGTTTGGAGTTAATATGATGAGGTTTAGAGCTTATGTGTTCTCCCACCCACTGCTACCTGCTACTGCCACCTGCTACCCCGTAGTTCCCAAAACCCCTATAAATTAAAGTACTTCTGGACAGCTCATCTCCCCAGCTACCCTCTGCCCAAATAGCGCTTATTCTTTGCATGACGTCTGCTCAACAACCACTTGAATGTTTAGCAAGCCACGGTTGAGTTCAGATCTGATGGACAGTTCCATGCAGCTAGCTTGCTCAGGGCAACTGGCTCAGGACTCCCAGCCAACTCCTCTCTAAAAGTACTATAAAAACGTATTTGTCTTTACCCTGCTAGACATTTGGGAGCCATATAAGTCAGCCCATTACCATCAGGGACTTGCAAGAGGCTCATGCAGGCACAGCGTGCCCGGCTGGGAGCTACCCAGAAGCTACATGGAACTGTTCATCGGATTGCGTGAGTCATGATACAGTGAAACTTCACTTGGGTAGTACTTGGTCCCAAGACCATTAAAAACGGTGTCATTTGGAAGGTGAATCAGGGAGGTGATGAGGCATCCAATGAAACCAAAGACTATAGGGAGCTTCCTGTCCCAGAGCTACATGAAGCCAGCATTGCTTACCGGGACCTGTCAATAAATGTCCTGGAACCCAGCCGAGATAGACACAATCCCGGAGGAACTTTGCTTCTAATTTCCAGAGCTTTTTGGGGATGTACGCTGCTTGGCGATAACCTAGGAGAAATGTATTCGTTTGGGGATAATGTTGTAAGGTGCCCTCGTGTGTGGCAGTAAATAAATGATCGGATTGTGATTGAGTTATGTTCTAAGGACCAAGGCACCAGGTTTGGGAATGTATTGTGTGCTATGATGAAAGGGGAAAGGTGTATATAAATTGGCCTGTTGGTAAATAAAAGTTATTCATGCTTTACCCTTCATCAAAACGCACCTGATGTTTGGGATTAACATAAGTTTTATTTGGAAAGGGTCAGGTCCTCTTTCGTCTCCCTCACAAACCCAATCAGTACATCCCAAGTCAATTGAACTGAGATAGTAGGGGGGTCTGTATCACTGGGTCTTACCTGGGCTTTTCCTGAGTGTGAGTTTGTGGAAGCAGCCCAGTTACAGGGTAGGCACTGTTTGAGATAGCTGGGGTAAAGGCAGAGGTTAGTTGCCCCTGATCATTCCCCAGTAACACTTCTGCAGGGAGGTCCTGCATCACTCCTACTTCCAAAAAAGTACGAGGGCCACTGAACTCCTGGTCAATGACTTTAGTGCAATTGAACAAGGGTCACAATGGCTCTGGTGTCTCGAGGTTCCTGGTCTGGCTACCCGTTTAGTAACATGACTTGACTATGGTGTCGTCGTTTGCCAGCAGCCACTGCCTGCACTAGGTCTACTTTGTGCAGCATCCTCCATCTTTCCTCTGTGACCAGGGCTCAGGGCATCCATCTCTGTAGCTGAAGTTCGAGGTTTCCTCCCTGTGGACATAATGAATGACCTCTCGGGGTCCAGGACCTGGTAGGTTGTGTCCTTTCATAGGGACAGCTATTGCAGAGGTAACATCCAGTTACATCAAGATGTTAGCGACTACATCTCCCATAATGCTCTTAGAGCTACAATACTGGCAAAGCATCAGTGGGGATGTACACCTCAGCATCTGAATTCCTTATCTCTGTCCCATTCTATAATGCTGTATTTGATGGAGTAGCACCACCTAGTGGTCATTCAATACATTTGATAAGTTATTATTTGGAATCATATATAAAACATTTCACTGTTACCCAAGAGATGACTATTAGTTTGCGTAAGTCAATTCCAAGGTATTTATTGCCTTGAACAGGTTCTGTGATCATCTGCAAAGGTAGGCAGTGCAATGTCATGCTGGATCTGAAGAATCGAAGGGCTTTATTTATTGAAAAGTGAATAAAGTAAAATAAAAATGTAAACCAAAACATTTAACGTTAATTGCTTAAGTGAATTCAGTTTGGCTATTTTAAACTCTTACATTCCAAATTCCCTTCAAAATCACCTTCAAGTCTCACTTTAGTAAATTAATTAATTGGCTGTGTCGCGGGTACGCAACATTGATCCGAACGTTTGGAAAAGTGGTGTTGTGGCAGACCGTCTGTGTTAAGCTCACGCCATGTGCGTCTGATAATGAGGAAGTCGCCATCTTGGTACGATAGAGCCGGTCTGTGTCAGCTCCAATTGAACGCCGAGTACAATTGCCACAGCCTGTATGAGTCCAGAGTGGACCGGGATAGCCTCCAACGGTCCAAGGGGGAAGCAGAGAGGGGGGTAGGAGCACGGCAGCAGTTCTGAACTGTGACCAGCAAAATTAGATCAGCCGTCTCTCCCCAGATGCCATCCAAGTAGGCTGCAGCAGGCTTTCCTAGGCATCAAAAGTGTGATATCCTAAGGAAAAGTTTCACTCTGCTTCACTAACCTGATAAATACCAGTCGGCCGACTTAGTAGTGTGTTGGCCAAGATTGTTCCCCAACTCCTCTCAAAGCATCAGGAGCTCAAACACCACACATCTGCACAGCCCCCTTGGCTCTCTATTTTAATACCCTGATGTGAGACTCCAAATTAGAGTGCTATTTAGTAAATAGCTCCCTTAATTTGGTACCCTGATGTGGAATTGCCTATCTAAAAATACCAAATTAGGGTGCTGTTTCGTATATTTCTTTTGGATTTTCTGTTATGCAGTACGTGAAAACTGCTGCTCTTAGTTACTATGAAACCCACCTGCATTGGCATAGCAGCACTTTGCATTCCCTTCAAAACTTTCTGCTAACAGATTTAACTTTAAAAATAGTTTGTTTCTTTTTTATGCTGTTGTGCAGGATGTGAAAAGTGCTGCCCCCGGTGAATTTGAAAACCAATATTACACATTAGTTTTTAGTTTGTTCTTTTTATTGTAATGTTGTACAGAATGTGAAAATTGCTCCTGACATTGAAAACCAACTTTATTAGCACCCCGCACATCAGTTTGCGAACAGTTTTTATTATTGTTTTTTATGCTGATGAAACAAATAATAAAATCTTGGTTTTTATGATCACTTTACTTAACCCCTTAAGGACCAAACTTCTTAAATAAAAGGGAATCATGACATGTCACACATGTCATGTGTCCTTAAGGGGTTAAAGAAGAAAGTCTGAATAGCATCTTATACTGTGTGCACACAGAACATACAGGTCAACTTTAAAGGGACACTTTAACAAAAAAAAACAAAAAAAAAACCTTACGATTTACCACAATGAAAGTAATGTATGCATTTAATTATGCATTATTTCATTGGAGTTCTATCTTAAAACAGCTTGCAAAAGCTTCAAAATCTCTTGTCTAAAGCCTTTGCAAGCCCTCCCTTTCAAACCCCGCCCAGGCTTTCTGTGTCTGTCCTATCACAGACTTCTTAATGAGGGTCAATTAGACAGGTGCTTTGGGAAATTGCCGCCTCTTAAAGGGATACTCCTGGGGTGCCAACTCCCACTACCCTTAACCCTGCAAGTGTAATTATTGCAGATTTCATAAACTGCAATATTTACATTGCAGGGTTGAGACTTCCGTATTCATAGAAAACGAAAAGTGTTTTAAAATTACGCTGGACGGCCTCACGCTATGTGAGGACATCCAGCGTCGCCAAAATCCCTATAGGAAAGCATTGTATAATGCTTTCCTATGAGGAGGTCTAATGCGCGTGCCCATTAGGTCTCACCCGCCGATGGCCGCGCATGCGCATTAGGTCTCCCCCGCCGGCTGACGTCAGCGGGGGAGGAGCATAGGCGGAGTCTGACCTAGCGCTGAGGGACATCGGCACTGGACTCCGGTAAGTCACTGAAGGGGGTTTTAACCCCTTCAGCAACTTGGGATGGGGGTGGGAGGGTGAGGGGCACTAGAGGGTCCTGCAGTGCCAGGAAAACAAATGTTTTCCTGGCACTGGAGAATCCCTTTAAATGCAACTCCATTGAGCAAAACAAACCAGTAAATAACAAGACCAGGGGGGCTGTAAGAAGGTTAATTTATAAAAGTGCCAATTTCTATTGAAATCTGCACTTTTGTAAAATTAAAATCTCTGTAAGCCAATATTTCTTCTATTTATAGTTTGTGACTTGAATCTTTAAATAAAACATGATGAATTTTATCTATTCAAATCCTACATTTAACAGGATGATTTAGTAAAGTGTGAATATGCAAGAATTCAAAGTAAAGCAAATTCATCCTCCCTCCTCCTCCTCCTCCCCCCCCCAAAAAAATTAAAATAAAATAATATTTCACACTTCAGGTTATTTCACCTGTTAAAGTACTTATAATAATGAAAAAAAAAATAACGATACAAAAATTAAAAAAGGACAGTTCTACTTATTATTAAGAAGGGTCAAGAGAAAAAAAAAATATTTAAACAAGAACTGTAAGCTGGAACATCAAAATAAATAAACAGGACACTTTTTTTTTTAAAAACACCACACTTATATTTGCAAATCAATATATAATACAAATGGGACATATGCAAATACATCCATCAATTCTCACAAACACCACAGCAAACCAAAAAAAAAAAAAAAAAGCAACATTAACATCATGGAGGACACAAGGGAATCAGATCAGGAGGAGTATTCCCATAATACTGAAAGTCTGACCATTCAATGATTCAGTGGGTATTACACAGATTATGAAATATTGCTTTATAGTCTTAACATCAGTCCAGTATAGTTTACATTACTAGTTTAAGATGCAACAAACTCATCCACATTTTCAATATAAATACAACAAAAAATAGAAGGTGCAACTATAAAACATTTTATGTACATGTGGCTCAGTTTAAATACAATAAAGGCATAATGTGAATCTTCTGAGACAGCACCTCAATGTAATACATTTTGGGTCTATTCAATAGAACACAGACATGGCCTTTACTCTGAAATTAAGGAGAAAAAGCTTAGCTAAGCACAGAACAACACTATTGAATGATTTTTTCTATCCAGCTTGGATATTTTAGTCTAAAAAGTCACATTTTAATGAACAGACCCGCTTTGTATTTTTCTAAACCGGAGTGCAAAAATATCGAAATTAGTTAACACAGTGGATTCTAACATCAAGGAATTTGTAACACTTCATTAAATAGTTCACATGCCAATAGAGGGGAAAAAAAGGAAATAACACTATAAAAATATATTAAGAATTTGTCAAAGTTTATAAACAGACAGTCCAGGTAGTGTACCCGAGGTGTACATTAATTCTGAAACATCTGGGCACCAAATTCAAATCATCACACAGAGAATACATTAGTAAAAACGTCTCATCAGAACTATAACCATTAGAAGAACCGGTCAAAGGTGAAGTACAAACAGGTTTTACATATTAGCCAACTATTTGACTAGGACAGGGGTAGGCAACCTTCGGCACTCCAGATGTTGTGGACTACATCTCCCACAATGCTCTTACAGGCAAAGGATCATGGGAGGTGTAGTCCAAACCATCTGCAGTGCCAAAGGTTGCTTATTCCTGGACTGGGAGATTGATAAACCTGGTTCTTTTTAGAACGACACAGAAAATCTGGGATGTTTGGACTGGTCAAGGACCAGAGAGACACCATGGAATAGAACAGCTGATTTTTACAATACGGGGTTACAACCGTTTATAAATGTCAACAAAACAGAAACACGTTTCAAAGCAGAAAACTTGCCAAACAATATACACTAAGCACAGGTGAAAAGGTCCACAAAATTAAAAAAAAAAAAAAACATAAATAAGATATATGGTGTACCATGTCGCCACATGTTCTGTCTGGCAAAGTGTGAGTCTTAAAAATAGGTTTAGATAAAAGTATCTAGTAAGCAGTTAACATAAGCTGAGCTTCATCTTTACTGCCATTTTTACTGCCAGGAAAAAAAAGAAAAATCTACATTGGTCATATAGAGACAGAGGAGAGGGACAGAATGTGGTGGTAAGTGGGCAACGGTACATACAGGTTACCAAAATATTTCCATAAAGCGACTATTGGAGCTTCTATGGTTTATATTACTAGTTGCAATGTTTGCTGGTAAAATAAATGACATGAGGAGGGGGTGGGGAATTACATCTTTATATAAACCCACTCACACTTGGCCATACAAACACATCAACTTTTTGCAATAGATCTTTGAGTGGACCTGTCACTTTAAGCAAAATTAAAGAGGACATGTCCCCTAACAATTGTACTCTCAATCCCATCGATACAGATATGGATGGAAGATCAGACTAAGCGAGACGCCAATAATAAGCCATCCATGGATTGTGACAAGAATAGAAAGTCAATCACGGTTCTCTTTTAAATTAATTTAAACACACCGTAGAGGTTACATGTGCTGCATCTGTATAATTGGCAGAGTTTTACATGTTCTTCCACAATATGTTCTGATATTAAACATCATCAGGAGACATTAAGTATTTAACCAGAACAATTTACAAAATAAATATTCACAGAAATATAAAGTGACACATACCCAGAAAGAGTTCAGTTTTTCCTTTTATTTTCTCACACAATATACCTGAGCTGAATATGTACACGTATATACAATAAGTCCTGGGAAATATCACTGCACACGATAATTTCACATTTTCTATCCTTTTATACATTTCATTTAGGGATATGAAAAATAAATTAATTTATGGATATAGAAAATCCATTAGAAAATATCTGGGCTTCACAAATACATAAAGAGATGTGTCCCTAATCTTTGGTCAATTTCTTTAAAAAAAATAAATTAAATATTTAAACTCTCAAAAATATATGTACATATGGAAAACACATTCCAAAACGCTTTGTCCAGATAATATTTACATTTTGTGCAGTTTATAATAATAAACAAAAAGGAGTGTCCTTTGTCAGCACAGTCACAGTGTTCCTGAAAGTTCTGGCATTCGTTTTTCAACAAAGCCTTCCAGCGTATGTCCAACAATCCAATAAAAAAAAAAAAAAAAAAAGGATCTATAAAAAAAATAAAAATAAGAATAGAATTGCAAATTAAGTAACATTACAAGATCAGCATTAAAATTCACAAAGAGGAAAAAAAAAAGAAAAAAGGTAGATTGTTTTAATTTAATTGAGTGTGGGCAACATTTTTAACTTATGGTAAATTGTAAGCCAAAAGGCCTTTATTTTGCCAGTTAGAGGTTTTTAGTGGTTAACTGGACATATATTTAGTTTATGTTGATAGTATGACTGCATTTAAAGGGAAACTCTAGTGCCAGGAAAATAAAATAGCTTTCCCCTCATTCAAGCCCTCTTTAGCTTACCTATTTTATTAAATAATGTGAACATTCAAAATCGTTTATCCTTAAGTACGGAATCTCGTTTTCCTCGACGACGGGAAGAGCGTCTAATTCCTGTGGGTGATGAAATGGAAGTTTAAAATACAATTCAACATCAGAAATAAATATTATATATATCTCAATAGCATTTAATCAGTCTATTACCAACAGAAGGCATTATATTATGATAATAATTGCAAGACAGAAAAATGGTAATGGATCAATTTAACAAACTGCTGAATTCCCTAAGGAAAATGTATCTAATTTTCAAAAACTTAAATTTTCCAGCATTAAAATGAGAAATTGATCCAAGTCTCAGTTTTCACGATCAACCTAGCCAAACAAAATAGACCCTGCTATTTTCAAAAAGGATGTCATAGCAATGGTAGTTAAATCAAATTCCAGCCAAACTCATCTTCTACAAAGGTAAAAAATAAAATATATATATACACACACACATATATAATAAACTAGGGTTCATGTGAGGTATGGGTACAATTTGTTTGTCTGTATAGGGGGAGGGGGAGAGGGGGTCGATTAAACAAATTAAGAAAAATTAGTTACTGTTCATGAAAACCTAAATCAGCAGAGGTAGAGATTCAGTTATTTTCAGACAACTGAACGGAAGTTGAATCACATGACCTTTTAAGGACATGCCCTTGTCAGTGCTTTCTTTAAGTCCCCTAATTATAGATTAAGAAAATGGTGTTTACCTTCAGTATTAGAGGTAGATGCCAGATCAGATGACTGATCACTTGGAACATGCACAGGTGTTGGTTGAACCCCTATGCTAAGCAAAGTCAAGGTTGAAGGTTTTCCAGGAAGCATCTCATGAGCAGAAATACAGGAATCCAAAGCATTAAGTCCTTTCTTGGCCACATCAGAATTTGCCAAGTCATTTGTCATACTGCGCTTAGCCTTCTTGGCATACGGCTCTAGGTTAGAGTCCATGGCCTTAGTAAATGATTTGTCACCAGACCATGTATTTTGAGGTTTATACACAGTATTTCCATCGGTGGGATTTTTCGATCCATTGCAAGTTGGTCGGTTAGGTTCAGGATATTGCATTCTCTCTACAAGATGTGAAATTCTTTGCAAATCATGCTGCAATAAAGAAGAATTATTTCCTGGAAGACCATTGTGTTGTCTTTCCGGCAGTACATAATTCTCTTGATCTATATTTCTCAGATCTGGTACGGAGGGTAAAGCAGGTGCCCGTTTAGCCTTTTCATTGAGGAGAAGCTTGGGCTGTGATGTTGGACCATTAGCTGTAAGACCACCCTGCTGTAAGGGTAAAATGTCAAATCCATTTAATGCAGAAGGGCATCCCGTACGTCTCTTTTTAATAGAAGGTCCAGTGCTTTTATATTTGGTTCCATTCTCCAGAGCAATATACGATTTGTGAGAAAGCTTATTATGCATTTCCAAAACTTCAGGGTACAAAGTATTGTAGCTACAATATTGGCATTTATTAATGTTCAGGAAGGCAAGCATGGCAGGATATTTTTGGTTATCTTCAGCAGTTGTTAAACTCAAATTTAATGGCAATGACTGAGGATTTATAGGAGGGGTTGTATGACTTCCTTGATGAAGTCCAAGGTCATCAGTCACTTCCATCTCTTCAGATTCAGATTGGCCAGGTAGTGCTTCATCAACATCACCATTAAGGAGGAGTGGTGGTCTAACAGGGTCCCCATTTCCCAAAGGTGGATTTAAATCTCCAGATGTGTTTTGCAAAGAAGGAAGAAGTTTATATGGTTTCATTGGAGGTTTGCGGTCTTCTTTAGGAGTATTCACTTCCTCACTATCTGGTCTGGCTTCTTTTAATGAAGAGTTTGCAGATTTTTGAGAAACTATTTTACTCATCTGCTTCACTTTAGCACTGGCATCTTCTTCCTTAAAGTGATGATGGTGTCGCAAATGGTATTTTAAAGAGGTGGCTTGTGCCGAGGTATAATCGCACATTTCACACTCGTATGGTTTTTCACCTGCAATGATAAAAACATCTGTTAGAAGCGAGCTGTCAAAAGGCATTATTATACATGAATTTATAGAGGAGTTAGCAGAAATAAACCCCCAACATGTAAACTAGTCATTCATTCAGTGCAATTTAAATCAACATAGTTGTGTTCCCTGAAACGATTTGGTCTGTTGAAATTCACATTTTTTTATTAACTTTTAAGAAAGGGCCAAATAAATCTTAGAAGTATCCGAAAAAAAATGAGCCTCGATTTAATTTTTTTTTTTGGAGAAGCGTTTCATATCAATAAATTGTTTGGATCCACTTTTACATTAATTTAATATTATGACTTAGTTACATTTTTAATATTGTAATAGTTTGATATTATTTTTTTTTATAAACTGATATGTATAAGCATTTCAGAATTTCCATTATAAGACTTTAACAAACCATCTTAAATGTAACTTACCCGTGTGTGAACGGATATGGACAGTCAAATAGTAATTCGATCCAAAACTCTTTCCACAATAAGTACATTTCGGAGATTGGGATTTCTTTTTTTTCTTGTTGTTATAATCTTCGATATTTTCTAAGAGGATATAGGGAAAGGCAAAAACAGAAAAAGCGACATTAGTTATGGTTCCCAAGAGTACTCTCTTATAATGGTAATTTCTCAATTATACACTTACTTATCCAGTGAAATTGTGCATTTTCTTTTTGAGAAATAAAATAACATCCTAAAGCAGTCTTCCATCAACTAGGGCAATGCCACTTGTTAGAGAAGACATTTAGTTTTTCAAGGTTCGACAAGGCGATTCCTCATCAGGAGTAAGAATGGGGTGGGGTTATTTATTTTATAATGAGGAATCACTGGATGGGATATAAAAAGCTATTTGTTTTCAGAAGGGTAAAAGTGAAGCAATCACAGATATCTAGCTCTTCTTGGCAGAATAGACTTCAATGCCTAATTTTCAGGGACCTGCCACAAGAGGGAGCCATCGTCCTAAACTCTTATTTTGTTGCAATTTGCAAAATTAAAAAAAAAAATATCCAATAATTATGCACACTGAACATTTTTTCTAACTGTTTAACAGAGAATGTGTTAGAATCGTAGCAGATGAAGGTCTTACCTGCTTGCATAGGTTCACTACTTGTATCTTCTGGCATTTCCCCCAAACTAACTTGCATTGGGGTTTGTTGATGTTCCACATTGGCTGTGGTATCTGAAGAAACAGATGGACTTCCACTTGCACTACTCATTGAGGAACATTCAGAATCACTCCTCTCCTTTTTGTGCACTTGTAAGTGCAACACAAGCTGGTGATAGGTTTTAAAATATTTCCCACAGTCTTTACAGAGGGTTGGCCTGTCATTCTCAGTCAGTGCAGTTTGTTGTCGATCTGGTGAAGGCACTTCATTTGGACTATTTTCATGATTTTGGTCGGGCAAAGGAACCTTTTGGGTAGCATCCTTAATCTTAAGAATCACAGGTTCACCCTTTCTCACACTGTTTTTTATTTTTCTTCCCTTGACGGTTGAAGGGTCTGCATCAGCATTTGCTCTGTGTATAGCTTCTTTTGCTTTCTCGTCACGGTCATCCAATTTCCCTGTGGTGTCCAATCGCCATGTTTGACAACTGACCACTGGATCCAGTGCTGCGATCCACATTACGGAGTGTTTTGGTTTCTCTGGAGAAGATGATTTGGGCTTTAGGTTTAGAAAACCCATGAAGACACCCTTTTCACGTTCTTCTTTATCCAGCTTATTGCCATCAGATGAAAAAGAAACATTTGCAGAGAGTGTTGAAGGTGGAGCAATGGGATTAATTTCAGGTGTTGGTCCAGTTGAATAGTTTTTAGTAGCATCAGATTTTGCTATATGTATTTTACAATGCTCTCTAAGGATATTTTTGGTATAAAAAAGGCCACAAAACATGCACTTTTTCAAAGTACTGGATAGCGGTTTGTCAGATTGTTCTTGAATGACACCGTTTATTGTAACAGGTTCATCAAGGCCTGGCTGATCATTCTTAATGTCCTTTGATTTTCTGTTCTTTTTCCGGCCCTTCAGTGTCCCACCATGTGTTATTGCATGGGTTTTTAAACACCAGGTCTTCTTGCATCTTTTTCCACAGTTTGAACAATGATATGGGTATGCATCCCTGTGTTTAATCAAGTGGCTTTCCAATTCCTCTGAAGTAGAACAGGTGTATGGGCACACCTCACATTCAACAGGTTTGTTGTCACTGTCAATACTGGTGGTGGGATCTTCATTGTGGCCTAAGAAATCTTGGTCGAGACCTTCCCCATCTGATTTGACACCCTCATTATCAGAACTGAGGCACTCATTTTCAGGAGCAAGAGCAGTGGAATGCTGATGGACTATGAGATGCTCTAGGAGTTCTTCATTGCATCTAAAAGTTGTCTTACAAAATGAGCAAGCACAAAGAAGACACCCCTCCATCTGTGCAGAAGATATCTCCTGGGGAGGTTTTGGTGAACTGGTACTGTCAGATGCTAATTCAAGGGTTGAATGTGACTCAGCTGAACGACCTAGACTTTGAGTATCATCCGTGAACTCTGAAGCGGACTGAACTGGCATCTTTGGCACTAGGTTCTGAAATTATAGTGGTATCTCTTTGTGGTGTAATTTTCTCTGCAAATGTTTTATAATCACATGATGAGTATTTAAAAAAATTGACAAGTGCGAAGGTAGACCAGAACGTTCAGTACTGCTGCAAACTCAGAAATCCAAGATGTCCACAACTAAAATGAAAGAATAAAACAAATTTACATGAATTTCAGGTTCATTCAAGCATAAGCATTATCATGCAAAACTTACAAAATGCACGTTGGAATTTCTAAAGTAAATCAAATTCAGTGACCAAATTTCAATGCATTTTCTTGCAGCACAATACGTTTGGGATTTAGAAATAAAATAATAGTGTTAAACTAAACAATGTGTTTGCTGAATTGAAAACAAGATATGAAATATTAGTCCTGACAGCAATGTGGAAAATGTAGTTTAATAAAGTATTAAAACGCAATACACACAGCAGAATACAGGGGGAGACACACACTGTAAAAACACAAGGGTAAATGACAGGTTATTGAAAAGCCTGATGCATGGTCTACACATTCAGTTAGTTCCTGAGTATATGTTGGATTAAAATGGGGAGAATTCAGGAGAAGGAGGAGACATACAATGTGCAAACTATTCCAAAACCCCATTATAAAATAAATAATAATAATAATAATAATGTAGTACCATCATTTTTGGTAAAGTCAATGTATATTAAACAGTAAATTGAAATGCATTTACAGCAGACCTGGAAAACTTAGGATTTAAAAGGAGAAGGTAACACTAATCTTATACTCAGCAGAATTGCAGATCTTCCCCCCTCACATTTGCCTAGTTAGGCTGCAAATGTGTATCATTTAACCTTCCATTCATTCTGATATTATGACAACAAGCAAATATTACACAAAAAGAGAAAAAATGACCTATAAAGAACACTCAATGTTTTAACAGCTACATTATAATTAACACAACAATATTGCACAGCAACAAAAAGTAACCCATGGTAAATAATTAGGAGGAAAAGAAGTCACAAATGGAGCATATTGCAAAGAAGGGCTAACACATTGCCAGTGTGGCTACAGAATTTGCAGGGGAATATTTCAAAATAAAATGATACTAGTCTTTTAGCAGAGGAATTAATGAAGTTTGATATAGAAGAGCACTGAATGGAGTCTGGCCAAATAAACCAGAATGAGATATTAGCAAACCTTATTTACTTTGGTTGTCGGGCTAGCAATACATTATAACACTGCATGCACTAAGAAGGGACATACAAATGCAATTTCTATTTAGCAATTTACAAACAAATCCATTGTACAAACTGTTTCCCTCATTTCCAGGATATCATAGCTTGATACACAGTAATTCGGATACAGAGCAATCCTCCTGTTTTGTCTAATCACCTCATTTTTGTAAACAATTTGATTAACATTATCCTGCAGGAGGCCTATTGTTCATAAACACAAATCAGCTTTCTAGAGGCAAAAGCAAACTGCAATGAAAAGTTCAGAAAGTCCGTTTTAACCCCTATGGTGCCAGGAAGATTCCCTTATCACATGCAGGCACAGACATGTGAGTGGAAGCACTTCTCACTCATGTTTATAAAAAAAAAAAAAAAAAAAGCTAACAAAAGCACCCAGTGTATAAATGGATATAAAATAGAAACTCACTGTAGAATACATGCAGTTGATTGATGAGATCAGCTCAGTACATACTGTTGTGATGTAACAATAGTTTGATGCAATACAAGCCCCAATCTGCAGACACACTAGAAGAATAAGAGACCAAGCCTGGCAGACATATTGCACAGAAGTGGGACTCCTCTTCACAGACACACACAGATGCATGCATGCATTAAGGAAGCCCTGTGGCCCAAGAAATTAACCATTGTCTTCCCAGGCTGCCATTGCACAAGCATTAGTCCATTAACATGCAGCAAAAGCATGCTGGGAAACCAAGCACTAACAAAAAGAACAAAGTTACAGACACAGGGACCAGATCACAAAACAAAACAAACCCCCTAAATGCACCATAGGTCTAGTGTCACTGTGCTCCCCCAGAACCCCCATCTAGATTGATTACAAGATAAAACCAAATAACCAGCAGCTGCAGGCAGGCTATAGGACGGATATCTGAGCTATTACTTCCTTCTTTTCTAAGTTTGCTATTCTACAGCAAGAAGCACTTTCCTACTTTGAATACTTTATGGTCGTTAGAAATACACATTATCATCCAAAATGCTGAAGAATAGATCTGCAATATGTTTATAGCACAGCAATGCTAGAATACAATGATAAAAACAATAAATAATAAATAATAATAATAATAATAATAAAGCAGCAATAAGGGACTCCTCACCTAGGGTATAGGGAACTTCAATCATATTCCAAAAAAGTGAAAAGACTCCCCAACACTTGTACAACAAACCTGCCCAAACCATCTATTAATTATAGACGCCAGTGAAAAGTCTGCTCAGAGATGCTGACTTCCTGTTGCTTTTTGTAAAGGACATAGGAGAATCCCCTCTCCTCCTCCTCCCCCCTACCCCTTACAGGAGGATAGCAAAGTTTCATTGTGTGCCAATAGCATGAGCCATGTATAAAGTACACAAAAAGCATCCAGCAGCCACAAATTAACAATATTTACACACACCAGGAGAGGGAGATAGTAAGTGATATAAATACACCCATGAAGGGATCTATAAATAAATTATCACACACGCATTTTTATACAGTTACTATACTATGAAAGGCTGGGGAGGGGCTGCTTTTCGAGGGAGGAGGGGGGGTAATTCTAGTAAGTTGGAAATAGAGAAATAGGGCTTATTTTATTATCTGCTTTCTGTTTGTCTCAGGTATATAGTTATTTATTATGATCTGCTGTAGGAGTATATTATGATTATACATCAAACTGTGATTTTATATCTATTGTGTATAAAGCTCATATCTATAACATTCCCAGATTACTCCATAAGATTGCAATATAACAATATTAAATAGCTATGTAACAAACTAACAAGTCAATGAAAGACATAAACTTTATCCCTGTTTGTCACCTAATGGAGTTTACAAAAATAACCCCCTCCCCAGCTCTCTAGAAAAGTCCCCCCTCCCTCCCTCCCTATTGTTATCTACACAACAGGAATATCAGTAACTATTCTACAAGCAAGCAGCACTGTTTGATCCATGGAGAAGAGGGTTTAAAAACAAATAATCTCTATAATAAAATGTTCCCAGTGTGTAGCAGGTATCAGTGTGCTCCCCATTAGTGCTGATCACTGTGCCCAGAAAATAAGGGGTGGGGGGGCAAGGATGGGGTGGGACACCTTGAAGACCCCCCTCCTCTCTATCAGTGAAAGGTTAGGTAATAAAGTAAAACAATCTAGGCATCTGGTCTCCCAGCATGGCCATACAAGGTTATCATAAAGCAGTTAGAAGTGGCAAGTTACCTGGAGATTTGGCTACCTTGGGTTCTTGTACCTGCTGCAGTTCTTGTTCAATTCATTTAAAGAACTCACTTCCTGATTGTCAGCCTAGAAGTGAATCTCTCTATATAGTGAGTCCTACTGGCCAATCCCCGCCCACTAATCACAATTACAATGTATCTTCCACAAACCTTTCTCCAGACATTCCCTAGATCTCTCGCATGTGATTGGCCAGTCACTGGACACTGTTTACAGGAGTGATATGCTAATGCATGTATTATCAGGGTAAAGCCAAAATATGGAGATACTCACTAAGTGGATTAAAAACAAAGCTCATTAAATCATTTAATATAGGGTATTGCTTTATTTGAAATGGTTGCTTATATACCTGGATATAGATAATGGACTATATTTATCCCCCTCTAGTGAAAGATCTAATGTTTTCCTGTATTATAATAAATATCTCACATGGTGACACTGTCAGTGAGAATATCCTGATTGCATTATAGTAACTGGACCTGAAACTCTTCAATAAACCTTAAATTATAGTGAATTAAAAGCAGAATGGTAACCTATAGGCTAAAGTGTTTAAACTTTGTTAGCTGTGTTACAATCAGCTATTGGCTATTGGCCCAACTTTTACAGTCCACTTCCAGCTGAGTACAATTCAATGTGTATCCATTCATGTTATAACATATCACTCATTTGTTTATAAATGGACAGCATTGAGCACAACTCACTCCATAACCCTGGTCCCCCCTTCCATGGATTCACAGATTATATAATAGATTGGAACAATTCTTCTCTTACACAGACACACACTTAGTGAGAGCCAAATGGTTAAATGGAGCAAAATGGCTGAATCTGCCAAGAGCTACAAAATGGTGGACACTGCCAGTAATTGTACTCTATAAACATAGCTTTCATTTACAGCATACATTCATATACACACTGCATACAGTCCTATAATATACAGCATATACACACTGCATACAGTATACAGTCTTATAATATACAGCATATACACATTGCATACAGTATACAGTCCTATAATATACAGCATATACACACTGCATACAGTATACACTCCTATAACATACAGCATATACACACTGCATACAGTATACACTCCTATAATATACAGCATATACACACTGCATACAGTCCTATAATATACAGCATATACACACTGCATACAGTATACACACCTATAATATACAGCATTTACACACTGCATACAGTATACACTCCTATAATATACAGCATTTACACACTGCACACAGTATACAGTCCTATAATATACAGCATTTACACACTGCATACAGTATACACTCCTATAATATACAGCATATACACACTGCATACAGTATACACTCCTATAATATACAGCATTTACACACTGCATACAGTATACACTCCTATAATATACAGCATATACACACTGCATACAGTATACACTCCTATAACATACAGCATATACACACTGCATACAGTATACACTCCTATAATATACAGCATTTACACACTGCATACAGTATACATTCCTATAATATACAGCATATACACACTGCATACAGTATACACTCCTATAACATACAGCATATACACACTGCATACAGTATACACTCCTATAATATACAGCATTTACACACTGCATACAGTATACACTCCTATAATATACAGCATATACACACTGCATACAGTATACACTCCTATAACATACAGCATATACACACTGCATACAGTATACACTCCTATAATATACAGCATTTACACACTGCATACAGTATACATTCCTATAATATACAGCATATACACACTGCATACAGTATACACTCCTATAACATACAGCATATACACACTGCATACAGTATACACTCCTATAATATACAGCATTTACACACTGCATACAGTATACACTCCTATAACATACAGCATATACACACTGCATACAGTATACACTCCTATAACATACAGCATTTACACACTGCACACAGTATACAGTCCTATAATATACAGCATTTACACACTGCATACAGTATACAGTCCTATAATATACAGCATTTACACACTGCATACAGTATACACTCCTATAATATACAGCATTTACACACTGAACACAGTATACAGTCCTATAATATACAGCATTTACACACTGCATACAGTATACAGTCCTATAATATACAGCATTTACACACTGCATACAGTATACACACCTATAATATACAGCATTTACACACTGCATACAGTATACACTCCTATAACATACAGCATTTACACACTGCATACAGTATACACTCCTATAATATACAGCATTTACACACTGCATACAGTATACATTCCTATAATATACAGCATATACACACTGCATACAGTATACACTCCTATAACATACAGCATACACACTGCATACAGTATTCACTCCTATAATATACAGCATGTACACACTGCATACAGTATACACTCCTATAATATACAGCATTTACACACTGCATACAGTATACACTCCTATAATATACAGCATTTACACACTGCATACAGTATACACTCCTATAATATACAGCATTTACACACTGCATACAGTATACACTCCTATAACATACAGCATATACACACTGCATACAGTATACACTCCTATAATATACAGAATTTACACACTGCATACAGTATACACTCCTATAATATACAGCATTTACACACTGCATACAGTATACACTCCTATAATATACAGCACTTACACACTGCATACAGTATACACTCCTATAATATACAGCATTTACACACTGCATACAGTATACACACCTATAATATACAGCATATACACACTGCATACAGTATACACTCCTATAATATACAGCATTTACACACTGCATACAGTATACACTCCTATAATAAACAGCATTTACACACTGTATACAGTATACACTCCTATAATATACAGCATTTACACACTGCATACAGTATACACTCCTATAACATACAGCATATACACACTGCATACAGTATACACCTATAATATACAGCATTTACACACTGCATACAGTATACACTCCTATAATATACAGGATATACACACTGCATACAGTATACACACCTATAATATACAGCATTTACACACTGCATACAGTATACAGTCCTATAATATACAGCATATACACACTGCATACAGTATACACTCCTATAACATACAGCATATACACACTGCATACAGTATACACTCCTATAACATACAGCATATACACACTGCATACAGTATACACCTATAATATACAGCATTTACACACTGCATACAGTATACACTCCTATAATATACAGGATATACACACTGCATACAGTATACACTCCTATAACATACAGCATTTACACACTGCATACAGTATACACTCCTATAATATACAGCATTTACACACTGCATACAGTATACACTCCTATAACATACAGCATATACACACTGCATACAGTATACACTCCTATAATATACAGCATTTACACACTGCATACAGTATACACTCCTATAATATACAGCATTTACACACTGCATACAGTATACACTCCTATAATATACAGCATATACACACTGCATACAGTATACACTCCTATAACATACAGCATATACACACTGCATACAGTATACACTCCTATAACATACAGCATATACACACTGCATACAGTATACACCTATAATATACAGCATTTACACACTGCATACAGTATACACTCCTATAATATACAGGATATACACACTGCATACAGTATACACTCCTATAACATACAGCATTTACACACTGCATACAGTATACACACCTATAATATACAGCATTTACACACTGCATACAGTATACAGTCCTATAATTTACAGCATATACACACTGCATACAGTATACACTCCTATAACATACAGCATATACACACTGCATACAGTATACACTCCTATAACATACAGCATTTACACACTGCATACAGTATACACTCCTATAATATACAGCATATACACACTGCATACAGTATACACTCCTATAATATACAGCATTTACACACTGCATACAGTATACACTCCTATAATATACAGCATTTACACACTGCATACAGTATACACTCCTATAATATACAGCATTTACACACTGCATACAGTATACACACTGTATACAGTATTTAAACTTGTAATACATAGTTTATTTTCACATTTGTTGTTACACAAAATAATACTAATAACAATAATATACTATATATGCCCTGGGTGTGTGTGTGTGTGCGCAAGTCACTGGCCTTTGACCCTTTCACCCAGGTGCTCCTGTCTCCTTCCACAACCCCTCCCCCCCCCCCCCCCTATAATTTCTCCCCCGGGTATCAGATCCCCCTAAAATGCCCTACCCCCCTATAATCAGGTATCAGAGCCCCCCCTATAATCACCCCCAAGTATCAGAGCCCCCTTCTAAAGTGCCCCCCATGTATCATATTCACTCTATAAATGCCCCCAGGTGTTAGAGCCTCCCTATAATGCCCCCCAGGTATAAGAAGCCCTTATAATGCCCCCCCCCCCAGGTATCAAACACCCCTGTAATCACCCACAGGTATCAGATCTTGCTATAATGCCCCCTGGTATCAGTGCCCTCTTCTATAATGCCCACCAGGTATCAGAACATTTCTATAATTACCCCTAGGTATAAGAGCCCTCCTATAATGTCCCCCAGGTATCAGAGCTCCCCTATAATTACCCCCAGGTATTAGAGGCCCCCTAAAATTCCCCCTTGAGGTATCAGCCCCCCCCCTATAATGCCCCTAGGTATCAGAGTCCCCCAATAATGCCCCCCAGTTATCAGAGGCCCCTATAATGCCCCCCCCCCCAGGTAAAGAGCCCCCTATAATCCCCCCCCGGGTATAGAGCCCTTTATAATGTCCCCCAGGTATAGAGCCCCCCTATAATGTCCCCCCAGGTATAGAGCCCCCCTATAATGTCCCCCCAGGTATAGAGCCCCCCTATAATGTCCCCCCAGGTATAGAGCCCCCCTATAATGTCCCCCCAGGTATAGAGCCCCCCTATAATGCCCCCCCAGGTATAGAGCCCCCTATAATGCCCCCCAGGTATAGAGCCCCCCTATTATGCCCCCCCAGGTATAGAGCCCTTTATAATGTCCCCCCAGGTATAGAGCCCCCCTATAATGTCCCCCCAGGTATAGAGCCCCCTATAATGCCCCCCCCAGGTATAGAGCCCCCTATAATGCCCCCCAGGTATAGAGCCCCCCTATTATGCCCCCCCCCCAGGTATAGAGCCCTTTATAATGTCCCCCCAGGTATAGAGCCCCCCTATAATGTCCCCCAGGTATAGAGCCCCCCTATAATGTCCCCTCAGGTATAGAGCCCCCCTATAATGTCCCCCCAGGTATAGAGCCCCCCTATAATGCCCCCCCAGGTATAGAGCCCCCCCTATAATGCCCCCCAGGTATAGAGCCCCCCTATAATGCCCCCCAGGTATAGAGCCCCCCCTATAATGCCTCCCCCCCCAGGTATAGAGCCCCCCTATAATGCCCCCCCCCCCAGGTATAGAGCCCCCCTATAATGCCCCCCCGGTATAGAGCCCCCCTATAATGCCCCCCCCAGGTATAGAGCCCCCCTATAATGCCCCCCCAGGTATAGAGCCCCCCTATAATGCCCCCCCCCGGTATAGAGCCCCCCCTATAATGCCCCCCCCGGTATAGAGCCCCCCTATAATGCCCCCCCCAGGTATAGAGCCCCCCTATAATGCCCCCCCAGGTATACAGCCCCCCTATAATGCCCCCCCAGGTATACAGCCCCCCTCAAATGCCCCCCCAGGTATAGAGCCCCCCTATAATGCCCCCCCCAGGTATAGAGCCCCGCTATAATGCCCCCCCCAGGTATAGAGCCCCGCTATAATGCCCCCCCCCAGGTATAGAGCCCCCCTATAGTACACACGGTATGGTTTATTCAGGGGTCACAGGTTAAATTAATTAGAAAAACCAACAAAACTCTGAACTCCATCTTCTCTTCCTTCCTCCTCTCTGATATCACAGACTGTGCTCACAGTGCGCGTCCCCGGCATCCCCAGCGCGTGCACGTACCCCCCTCCCACCCAGCGCGCTCCCGCGTGCACCTCCTCGGCTCTCACACGGGGGGGGGGGCGCGCGGCCAGGCGAGGGAGGGAGAGCGCGCGCACCAACCGCTCATCTTCTCCACGTTCTATCAGAGCGCGGGAAACCCCCCCCCCCCCCCACAAACACAAACACAAACACAGCCACAGCTATTACCTGACTGAGACCCCCCCCCAAACACAGCTATTACCTGACTGAGACCCCCCCCCCAAACACAGCTATTACCTGACTGAGACCCCCCCCCCCAAACACAGCTATTACCTGACTGAGACCCCCCAAACACAGCTATTACCTGACTGAGACCCCCCCCCCAAACACAGCTATTACCTGACTGAGACCCCCCCCCAAACACAGCTATTACCTGACTGAGACCCCCCCCCAAACACAGCTATTACCTGACTGAGACCCCCCCCCAAACACAGCTATTACCTGACTGAGACCCCCCCCCCCAAACACAGCTATTACCTGACTGAGACCCCCCCTCCCCAAACACCAACACAAACACAGCCACAGCTATTACCTGACTGAGACCCCCCCCCCCAAACACAGCTATTACCTGACTGAGACCCCCCCCCCCCAAACACAGCTATTACCTGACTGAGACCCCCCCCCCAAACACAGCTATTACCTGACTGAGACCCCCCCCCAAACACAGCTATTACCTGACTGAGACCCCCCCCCCCAAACACAGCTATTACCTGACTGAGACCCCCCCCCCAAACACAGCTATTACCTGACTGAGACCCCCCCCCCCAAACACAGCTATTACCTGACTGAGACCCCCCCTCCCCAAACACAGCTATTACCTGACTGAGACCCCCCCCCCCAAACACAGCTATTACCTGACTGAGACCCCCCCAAACACAGCTATTACCTGACTGAGACCCCCCCTCCCCAAACACCAACACAAACACAGCCACAGCTATTACCTGACTGAGACCCCCCCCAAACACAGCTATTACCTGACTGAGACCCCCCCCAAACACAGCTATTACCTGACTGAGACCCCCCAAACACAGCTATTACCTGACTGAGACCCCCCCCCCAAACACAGCTATTACCTGACTGAGACCCCCCCCCAAACACAGCTATTACCTGACTGAGACCCCCCCCCCAAACACAGCTATTACCTGACTGAGACCCCCCCCCAAACACAGCTATTACCTGACTGAGACCCCCCAAACACAGCTATTACCTGACTGAGACCCTCCCCCCAAACACAGCTATTACCTGACTGAGACCCCCCAAACACAGCTATTACCTGACTGAGACCCCCCCCCCAAACACAGCTATTACCTGACTGAGACCCCCCCCAAACACAGCTATTACCTGACTGAGACCCCCCCCCCAAACACAGCTATTACCTGACTGAGACCCCCCCCCCCAAACACAGCTATTACCTGACTGAGACCCCCCCCCAAACACAGCTATTACCTGACTGAGACCCCCCCCCAAACACAGCTATTACCTGACTGAGACCCCCCCCCCAAACACAGCTATTACCTGACTGAGACCCCCCCCCCAAACACAGCTATTACCTGACTGAGACCCCCCCCCCCCAAACACAGCTATTACCTGACTGAGACCCCCCCTCCCCAAACACCAACACAAACACAGCCACAGCTATTACCTGACTGAGACCCCCCCCCAAACACAGCTATTACCTGACTGAGACCCCCCCCCCCCAAACACAGCTATTACCTGACTGAGACCCCCCCCCCCAAACACAGCTATTACCTGACTGAGACCCCCCCCCCCAAACACAGCTATTACCTGACTGAGACCCCCCCCCCCCAAACACAGCTATTACCTGACTGAGACCCCCCCCCCCAAACACAGCTATTACCTGACTGAGACCCCCCCCCAAACACAGCTATTACCTGACTGAGACCCCCCCCCCCAAACACAGCTATTACCTGACTGAGACCCCCCCTCCCCAAACACAGCTATTACCTGACTGAGACCCCCCCCCCAAACACAGCTATTACCTGACTGAGACCCCCCCAAACACAGCTATTACCTGACTGAGACCCCCCCTCCCCAAACACCAACACAAACACAGCCACAGCTATTACCTGACTGAGACCCCCCCCCCCAAACACAGCTATTACCTGACTGAGACCCCCCCCCCAAACACAGCTATTACCTGACTGAGACCCCCCCCCCCCAAACACAGCTATTACCTGACTGAGACCCCCCCCCCCCAAACACAGCTATTACCTGACTGAGACCCCCCCCCCCAAACACAGCTATTACCTGACTGAGACCCCCCCCCCAAACACAGCTATTACCTGACTGAGACCCCCCCTCCCCAAACACAGCTATTACCTGACTGAGACCCCCCCTCCCCAAACACAGCTATTACCTGACTGAGACCCCCCCCCCAAACACAGCTATTACCTGACTGAGACCCCCCCAAACACAGCTATTACCTGACTGAGACCCCCCCTCCCCAAACACCAACACAAACACAGCCACAGCTATTACCTGACTGAGACCCCCCCCCCCAAACACAGCTATTACCTGACTGAGACCCCCCCCCCCAAACACAGCTATTACCTGACTGAGACCCCCCCCACACACACAGCTATTACCTGACTGAGACCCCCCCCCAAACACAGCTATTACCTGACTGAGACCCCCCCCCAAACACAGCTATTACCTGACTGAGACCCCCCCCCAACACAGCTATTGCCTAACTGAGACCCCCCCCCAAACACAGCTATTACCTGACTGAGACCCCCCAAACACAGCTATTACCTGACTGAGACCCCCCAAACACAGCTATTACCTGACTGAGACCCCCCAAACACAGCTATTACCTGACTGAGACCCCCCCAAAACACAGCTATTACCTGACTGAGACCCCCCCAAACCACAGCTATTACCTGACAGAGACCCCCCCCCCAAACACAGCTATTACCTGACTGAGACCCCCCAAACACAGCTATTACCTGACTGAGACCCCCCAAACACAGCTATTACCTGACTGAGACCCCCAAACACAGCTATTACCTGACTGAGACCCCCCAAACACAGCTATTACCTGACTGAGACCCCCAAACACAGCTATTACCTGACTGAGACCCCCCAAACACAGCTATTACCTGACTGAGACCCCCCCCCAAACACAGCTATTACCTGACTGAGACCCCCCCCCCAAACACAGCTATTACCTGACTGAGACCCCCCAAACACAGCTATTACCTGACTGAGACCCCCCCCCCCAAACACAGCTATTACCTGACTGAGACCCCCCCCCCAAACACAGCTATTACCTGACTGAGACCCCCCCAAACACAGCTATTACCTGACTGAGACCCCCCCCCCAAACACAGCTATTACCTGACTGAGACCCCCCCCAAACACAGCTATTACCTGACTGAGACCCCCCTAAACACAGCTATTACCTGACTGAGACCCCCCCAAACACAGCTATTACCTGACTAAGACCCCCCCCCAAACACAGCTATTACCTGACTGAGACCCCCCAAACATAGCTATTACCTGACTGAGACCCCCCAAACACAGCTATTACCTGACTGAGACCCCCCCCCCCAAACACAGCTATTACCTGACTAAGACCCCCCCCCCCAAACACAGCTATTACCTGACTGAGACCCCCCAAACACAGATATTACCTGACTGAGACCCCCCCAAACACAGCTATTACCTGACTGAGACCCCCACAAACACAGCTATTACCTGACTGAGACCCCCACAAACACAGCTATTACCTGACTGAGACCCCCCCAAACAATGCTATTACCTGACTGAGACCCCCCCCCCCAAACACAGCTATTACCTGACTAAGACCCCCCTCCAAACACAGCTATTACCTGACTGAGACCCCCCAAACACAGCTATTACCTGACTGAGACCCCACCCCCCAAACACAGCTATTACCTGACTGAGACCCCCCCCCAAACACAGCTATTACTTGATTGAGACCCCCACAAACACAGCTATTACCTGACTGAGACCCCCCCCCCCAAAACACAGCTATTACCTGACAGAGACCCCCCCCAAACACAGCTATTACCTGACTGAGACCCCCCAAACACAGCTATTACCTGACTGAGACCCCCCAAACACAGCTATTACCTGACTGAGACCCCCCCCCCAAACACAGCTATTACCTGACTGAGACCCCCCCCAAACACAGCTATTACCTGACTGAGACCCCCCAAACACAGCTATTACCTGACTGAGACCCCCCCCCCCCCCCCCCCAAACACAGCTATTACCATAATGTGAATTTAATAAAGATTCAGCCGCTCTGTGATTGTATGTTGAGATTTGTGAGAAATGGATCCACCAATCCCCTCACACAGGATCTGTCTATAAAAACACAAAATAAATACAAATAAAGAGCAAACAATCTGGGATACCGAGCATTAAATATAAAATGCTGATCATCTTCCCAATGTGAAAACACTGCGTTTACACAAACTTTCACCCAAAAATATAATTATCACAAAAAACAAACAAAAAAAAGATCAAAGTGTCAGAAACCAAGTGTAAACGTGCGCGCTCCTATACATAAAGGAGGCGCCCGGATTTATTGGGGGGAATTAGGACCCGTGAAATGGTCTGTACAAAATAAACAGTAATTAGTTTGATAAAGGGGCCTTTTTTCTGTTATGAAAGCATTCTAGATCTAAAATTATGAAATAGAGTAATTTTTATTTTATGAATGCACTTTTGGGGGATAATACGTTCCGTCCGCTTAACATATTAATGCAGGTCCTGCAAATGTCCGTTTTGGTGCAAAGTCTCACCGGATTATTCACTACAATGTGAGTTTTAAAGAGAATGTATCATTTAAGGACACAGTAATCATACTGAAAGCAGACACCCATTGTACAGCGCTACGGAACTTGCTGGCGCTATATAAATAATAAAATAATAATAATCACTGAGCTGATTTAGAGGAATTTTACATTTTAAATTCACTTTGAATTCTCATCTCAGTAAATCCTGACAGTATCTATGGGGATTAAATGGGGATATTCACACAATATGTTTTGGCTGCTCCCCATCTGAAATCCCTCAGACATGTATCACTGTATTTCTAATTCCAACAATTAAACATTTTTTACAGAAATTATTCACTCCCTCATACACCTGCATTTAGAGCATAATTAGGATGTATTAAAGGGACAGGAATACCACAACATGATTAAATATATATGGAAACATGCAATGACTATACAAGTCATATTTCATTCCATATGTACGTTTTATGGCCATTAAATGCCGATTTTATGGGGGACATGGGGGCAGCCATTGCTGTGATTCTCTGTGTGTTCTGGAACTGATCACAGTATTTTAAGAAACCAGATGGAATGACGGCTTTTAACCACGATGGGTTTCTAAGTGAGCTCTTAACTGGAGGAAATAAATTAAATCAGTTTTCCATAATGCATGGAGCAAAACATAATTTCGATCTTTTATAGTTCAAATAAAATTCCTTTACAGATGCACATTGCTGGTCCTTACAGTGTGCTGTAATGACTATGGTGTCAGTAGAGCCCTTGTAGGCAGTAAAACTGTCGTAGAATGGTTTGACTTGTTACTTAGGGCCCTCCGAGGGCTATTCCCCACCACCGACTACAGCTGAAGAACAGTGCTGTTGTGGTTATGGTGCTTGGAGTGTGTCCTTACTGTACAAACAGGAAAACGCAATGTTAAATGGACTCTCTACGCACCATAACAACTACAGTCCATTTTTTTAGGTGTTTGACACAAACCAAGGGTCACCCCGGTTGTCTGGGGGAGCAAAATTCGTAAAGTGGATAAACTAATAGAGAAATGGAATTGGTTTCTATGGTGACGATTCCAGTTTTAGACTATAGCTCCAAAATTACTTTTTATGTATAACCCCCATCGCATGCCAGCAAGCAGGGGCGTAATTATATTTACATGGTTCTTAAATTATGGCCGACTCGATTTCTGATTAAGTAACTAATCCAGGTTAACAATTGAGACTTTAACTTTGTTAAATCAGTTTAGATAAGATCGCAGTGTGTTTACAAGTATCAGTTATTGACAATAGCCTCTTTAAAACTATGCGGCTTTTTATTTATCAGTGGCCAAATATAGCAGAAAAAAAAACATTTATACCATTAGAGAACACGTAAAAAGCCTATATTTAAAAATATAAAAATTAGGAGTATTTATATTACATATTCCCTCAACCAAACCAATGGCTACATGTGTTTTTAAGCAATATTTATTTCATTTTAGCCGCCTTCATAGAATTCGGAAATTTCTCTGAGAGGGAAATTGAACGCGTCCTCTGGCGTCCCAAAATACGAACGTGATGTAGAAGATTTTGGTGGATTTTCAAACCTACTATGGAAATTCTAGTTCTTTAGGACTATGTGTACAATTGGGAATATACGAATGCTGAACGTTTACTATTGTCTCTGCAGACTTCACTTAAAGTACACAATTACTTTAAACTTAATTTCCTCTAAAACAATGCAACACAATATCTTATCAAGGTGACAAGGAGCCACCGCCAAATTAAAACGAGCGTTTCGTAAGCTTTTAATATGCATTTAAATCTAAGAGAATGAGTTGGGCTACATTTAGGCAAATGTAGAATAGTTTGAGGTGCCATTAATTAAATGTGATATCTGTAGTGTGTATTTGCTGATATTAAATTTACAGGAATTACCACTCCATTTCGGAGGTTGATGTAACTGTACATTGGTCCTCCATTTTAGTTTGCCTAAGGCGGCCATCTTGTGAAGTTTTGGGAACAGTTGCCATTTTATAAATTGTTTGGGAGAACTCCTGCACTGTTGTATTTACAATTTGTGCACAAACATTCCACAGTTATGGGTTTATATTTCTTATAAAGGCAAAACATTAATTCCCCAAATATTTGTTTATCTCACAAAGTAGCTGAGTGCGTTGACTAGACATAATGTAGATGTAGAGGATTGGAAGCCAATTGGGCTAAATAGTCTAGAAATGTTTATTGCTCGCTGGGAGAATTCTTCCAAATCAGCTAAATTATGGAATTTGGCTTTCAATGTACAATTCAGAATTAGTAATAAACCCCTATATACTTTTGGGTGAGCCAGCCTTAAATTGGCAGAACCAGGGTTTATACCCTAAACTGCAAAACAGGAAATATTCTTCACCTCACGTGTTAAATGTGTCATTCAGACTAATTCCCAACACTATAGGAGTTTAGTACATTGGCAGGTAACTACCTACGGAGGGAATAGATTCCCGAACTCGTTCTGTTTTCCCTGATACTGCTGACGCACAGACAAAAGTTAGCAACTCCAAACCAAAATCGGGGGGAACAAAATCCAAAGCTGGAAAATTAGAATTTCTAAAGATTCAGAAACAAAACAAAAAAGCCCCTGTGGTGTTACTTTACTGTATGCTAATAAATGATCCCTTGGTTACTAAAAAACTGCTATTCTACAAAGGAATACACATTGTCAATACGCAGCTATGCATTAACCACCTGGTACAATTTATACACTCTGATTGTTAGTAAATAACAAGTCTGTCGTCATTTTATGGAAATCGGAGAAGGTTCAACACTATCTGCAGCACTTAGTAAAGGTGTGGCTAAATTT